>NC_081435.1:70760933-70915933 GCF_949786415.1 Peromyscus eremicus | reverse complement strand
GTCTCTGCTTCTTTCAAAATTAGGGTCAGATGTACCCACAGCCACTCCTGGCTTTTGACATGGATATCAGAGTTCTAAACTCAGGTCCTCGTGTTTGCATAGCAGTTGTGTTACCCACCGGGCAATTCCCGCGGCTCCCTTGGCTTTCAATGTTAATGAACATATGTGTTATTTTCTGAGAAGACCGTTATCATATGGGGTCAGCTAACATTGCTAATCAGTTCATGCCTCTTTGTACATGCAAAGCTTTGAATTCAAACCCGGTTAAGTGGGACCCAGTCTTAGGAAGTATTGCATATTGCTGAGTCTTTCAGCATCTACCAAAGTAGGATTATTATCTTTAGTTATTATAAGCAATATAAGACTTGACAGTGTTGACAGTATCTGCTCTGTTTCCATAACACTGGCTGAGGTACCATTTTATTGGTGTTGCTGCGGTATCTCCAGAGAGGTGCGAGCACTGTGGTATCCTAGCCCTTTTCATGAGCATAGAAACCCCATGGGTGTTGCTGAAAGCTAAGTATAATAGACCACTCACCAGTTTGTTATATACCTTTGTAATCAAAGTGACATCCTTAATTAGTAGGTTTTATGTCAAAATTTTGGTACTAATTGACTTGTGCTGTAGTATCTATGTGCTTTTTATTTCTTCCATCTCCAAAATATATAATGCCAGTGAATCCCTTCTATGACCACCAGATCTTTTACAATTGTACCAATGTAAGTGACATCATAGTCCCCACTTATTCTCTTATTCATATACAACCTGAGTCATGGTTATTGGATGCCATATATGGGAAGTAGGCACAGATAATATGCTTGTTTCAACTCTGAATACTACTCACAGTAATTGATAAAAAAAAGAAATGATCATTAAGTGTTTCTTAAAATTCACCAGAAGCACAGACCTAATGTAGTCTGCCAAGCATCCAAGATCATTATTTGAGCCATTTCATATCTTTGTCTACAGTACATTCTATTATCTATTATATTTCTGTTTTCAGGTATGTTTTATCTTTTGTGTTTCCCTTTTGTAACCATCTGTAGTATATCTGCAAGTGGATGAGAAAGACGTGAACCAATTTTTATCTCTTCCATTTACTGGCAGTAGTCATATGTCTATCCATCCACCCATATCAACAATCCATTCTCATCTTTCCATCCATCCACACCCATCCATTCACCCATCCACCCATCCACCCATCCACCCATCCATCCATCCATCCATCCATCTATCCACCCATCCATTCATCCATCTACCCATCCATCCATCCTCATCCTTCCATCCATCCACATCCATCCATCCATCCATCCATCCACATCCATCCATCCATCTATCCACCTATCCATTCATCCATCTACCCACCCATCCATCCTCATCCTTCCATCCATCCACATCCATCCATCCATCCACACCCATCTATCCATCCATCCATCCACCTACCCATCCATTCACCCATCCATCCATCATCATCCTTCCATCCATCCACATCCATTCATCCATCCACCCATTCATCCATCCATCCATCCATCCATCCATCCATCCACTTCCTCCATCTTTCCATCCACACTCATCTTTCATTCCATCTATCCATCTACATCCATCTATACCCCTATCCATATTCATCCATCCTTGGAACCACACACATACTTCTCTCTTTTGATTAATTTCTTCAACAAGTATTAATTAACTACCATGCGACAAGTTCAGTTACTGGCTTGGGAAAAAGAAATGCACAAAAATCATAGCTCCTATCATGAGACTTTTCACAAATGCCAGCTCTTTTGAGATAACTGAACTCTCACACTTTATGGATAGTCATCCAACCAATGCTGCTAAAGCATCTAGCATAGTACCTAATATGTTATTGCAGTAAAAAGCTAATCGTTCATCATTGGCCAGAAAATTAATTGTAATGCTCATGTTATAAAAATAATTTGATATAATGCTATCATGTACAATTTAAGCAATATTCTCCTGTTTGTATGAATGATGAATATTTTTCTTGGTTATCAGATTTTGCCTTTGATATTACATGGATAATTGCAATTGACTTTACTATTTCCATGCTTATCATAATCCCAACAACTTTTCCATTTATGCTGATACAGTCCCAGCTTTTTGACAGACTTTACTATCTTTTCAGTCTATGGATGTACATGTTCTGGTATCAATTCAATTTTTGTATTTATCTTGAGATTGATGGTTATATTTCATTGTAGGTATTCACAATAGGTTTTATGCATTATAATCTTTCTTGTGCCAAAGGAAGGGGTGATCTTCAACCTATGATGGTGTGTCAAGTTGCTCTCTTTTCTCTCTTTTATTATGTTGATATTATTGTATCTTATTTCCTTGGATTTGGGGGGGTAGGGATACAGTCTCACCCAGCAGCACAGGAACTCACTTGTAAGTATGAGGAAGACAGGTGAATCCTACCAGGTGTGGCTTATCTTGTTTTCTGCGTCCTCTGCTGTGGTGCCCCATAACTCATTTCATTTTATGAATGTGACACTTGGCTTGCCTTCACTTCATCACTGATCAACACTGTTTCCCGTTGATGTATCATTTTTTTATTTCATTTATGCCCTTTTATATCTATCCCCCCTACTTCTTCTTATGGAGTTTTATTTTTAGTGCGTGAGATTCTTTAGAGAGTATCAAGCACATATTCTCTAATTCTTTGTTTTCTTGTAAGATGTGTTTTCAAAGTCTACTGCACTATCCACTGATGACAGAGACACCTCCTCTACTTTTGTCCATTTAAATGTCTTTGAATATGGTAGACATGTTCAGGAACACACAGGCAACCAGTGAGGGCCTCATACATAGTCTCCCTCGCCTTCCATATGGGAATGAGCAAAGGCATCCTGTTCCTAGTCTGTAGTGTCTGGTTAGAATGGGGCTGCTAAGTCAAGCTCAGCTCTCCCGCATTCTGCTTCATTGCGTTTTCCTAGCATTCCAGTAAATCCTACAATCTGTGTTGACCAGATGCGGAGGTGTCCAGGCTACAGTCCTGGCCATCTTAGTGCCTGCACTTCACTGCAGTCCTTCCCTGATGCTAGAAGCACCTCAAGGGAAGGAATTCCCAACAGTCTTTCCAATGACTTCCTATTAGCTGGGATTATGGCATTAAAAAGGCTGTAGTCAAACACAGACTTGTGGTGTTCTAATCATCCAGGTGTGTGGAGGGTTTATCTTCCCATTCGGAATCTTTCATAGTGACTTTTAATTTTCCAGACAATTAGTCCTATGCCAAGTTCCATTTTCTTCATTTGTTTTAAATCAAAAAATCCCCCTCAGCCTCAGATTCTATCCTTTCATTCTTTGATATCCATTTAATGTGAATACTGTGATGTATAGTTCTCTACATCAAAACTCCCGATCACAGATTTTAAGAGATGATATATGCAGTAAGACAGGCACTCAGTTTTAACCTCCCAAAAGTCTGCGATTCATAGCAAGCAGCTGACCCTTACACAAGCAAGTCATATCTGCAGAAATGTCCATCAAGAAAATACAACTTACAGTCATTTCCTTCCACGTGGACCAGCCCCACTGATCTGCCATCCAGCCCCCAGCCACAAGGATTCTGAGCCATAATGCTGACAGCGTTGACTCACTGGGAGGAACCTGTCTCTCATCTGGGCATCTTGTCTCCTTTTCTTACTTGATGAAGTTTCTTATATATAGGAAAGTTGACAATATAATCAATTACAAACTAATCTGAACATTTACTCTGTGACTTGCTCTTTGGAGGGATAATTGTAGAAATAACAATGGATGGTGGAATACAAAGAGAAGAAGACAACATTTATGGAGTGGATCCATCTCTACTTTCCTAAATACTTTCCAGATTTAAATGGCCAGATACCCGCTGAAATGTGGGGTCATCAAGCAAAGGCATTTGTGTGTGATCTGGTATTTGAGATGTTGTATCCCATAGCTCTGAGTGAGAAATGCATTACTCAAGACCTGGAGGAGTGGCTTAAGTTACATTGGGCAAACCCAGGGGTGACCAGGAACACTTTCCTAACATTCTCAGGATCTCTAGACAGACTCGGTATCTTAGCCTAAGGAACTCTGTATGTCAGTTAGTAATTTGTCACCAACAACACTTAAGAGGTAGCTTTGGGGTCTCTGTCTCTTTATGTAATTTCACTTCTGGCCATTCTCAAGGTCCACTGATCCAGTATGGGTCTGGGATGTCCCCAAAAGCCACATATTAGAAGCTTGTCCCCTGTGTGGTGATGCTAAGGGGGGGGGGGGGGCAGAAAGTTTAATAGATGAAGTTCCAGAGGATTTACACTTCCAGGAAAGTTGTGAATGCCACTATCTTTCTATTTTTTCCTTCCTGGCCATGAAGAGTATTCTTTGGCTCTGCTAGCATGCTTCTAGCGTGGTTCCTACCTCACCACAGACCCAAAGATAATGGAGCCAGTTCATCATGGATGGAAACCCAGAACACCACAAGCCAAATAAGCCATTCTATATGCAAACAACTTATTTCAGGTATTTGCTACAGTAACAGAAAGGCTGGCTATGGTTGGTAGTGACCCAGTTCTGTGGTGGCCAAATCCTCTGTGAAACAGGGTTTCATGGTCATGACGAGCTGCAGAGACCTGCCACACTCTCCCTTCAGTGGGGTCTAAGTGCATGTGTACACAGAGGGTCTGTCTGTAGTCGTCAGGGAGCCAAGAAACCTCTTCTACCTCAGCACCCAGACACTTCTTTAAACCATGAATCCCAGTCAAAATCCCAGTGTTTAGAAAGTTAGTCCTCAGAACAACTGTTTGCAAACATTGCTTGGGATCCATGCCGTCTCCTCTAGGATTGGCGGGCAAGATGGAAGCAGCTTCTCTTTGTAACAGATGGGACCACAGTTACTACAGTTTCAGTCTGTTTTGTCTAGAATTCATGTTGACAAAAAGGAATTAAAAAAAAAAGAAAA
Source organism: Peromyscus eremicus (assembly GCF_949786415.1). Lineage (NCBI taxonomy): Eukaryota > Metazoa > Chordata > Mammalia > Rodentia > Cricetidae > Peromyscus > Peromyscus eremicus. Next base: position 70,910,981 of record NC_081435.1, on the reverse strand, counting down.
AAAGGAAGAAAAGATTTCTTGGAAACAAGGAGGTGTTTGTTGTATTTCACAAGATGTCTGAGAGGCACAGGACTGCCTTCACTTCAGTAGTGGAGGGTAACAGTGCCTGAGGCAACTCCATGATGCAGTCTGGCAATGGATGCAAAGCGCCCCAGACTGAGGGAGATGGGAGCCATATTCCACCAGGCTCAGAAAAGCCCAAAGTGGTAGTTACAAGTGAGGTTTTAGATACTGTCAGGAGAAGAAGTGCTTAAAAACAAGACAGAAAACCGCACATTCCTTAGCAAGGAACCAAAGAAGAATCCTCACATGGCCACACTCGATGGTGTCTTTTCGGGTGACTGTGCCCACAGGAGAAGCAGACACATGAACCTTGTGAGATCGACTTTCCTTACTAGACTGGGACTGCCAAAGGAAAAATCTCTCCCAGGTTCAGTGGCTGACTTTCTGGTTGATGAGACCACGTTTACCTGGACCATAAAGGCGGAGAGAAGGAGCTGCGGAAGACGAAGGCATATCAATGGCAAAGCCACTCGGACACCATTCAATTTACAGTGCATTTTAAAAGGAGTGTGTGTGTGTGTGTGTGTGTGTGTGTGTGTGTGTGTGTGTGTGACACAGAGTGCATACCATGTGGATGTATGTGCCATGGAAGCCCGAAGAGGGGGTCACATCTCCCGGAGCTGGAGTTACAGGTGGTTTTCAGTTTCCTGATGTGGATGCTGAGACCTGAACTCGGGTCCTCTGAAAGAGCCGTAAGTGTTCTTAACCACTGTGCAGGCTCACCAGCCTCAATTTCTAATTCTTATGTGTCATTGCTGTTGTTGTGAGTATAAATTATTGCCCAGTACTTATTCTGTTTTTTATTATTTCTAATTATCTTAAAATTTATTATTTGGAATTTCAGTTCTACTTCTTATGGCAGAAATGTGGATCTTTCTAAGGTTTTGATCTAAACGTAAAGGTGTTTTCCTTCTCTTCCCATATTGGTTTAATTGACAAATTGAATTAGGACTTCTTGAGGTTCCAACTACTTTTGTATCTTATTTATTTATAAGCAGAATTAAATCTTTAAGCCTTCCTTCATTTCTCTCCCTTGAGAGTACTCAACTGTTAGCCTACTGAGTAAAATGTGTTTTCTTTGTAAACAGGCTGATTTTTTTTTATCTCAGTTCTGGACAGAAGAACGACCCTGTCACACCCACCGCAGACATGTCTTGTATATACCAAACATGTACTTTGCTGCCCTTTGTCTTGGCCTACATTACCCTGGGGTGGAGAGCTGGCTGCTCTTTGTGGGTCTCAGGAACTATGATTCAGTCTCTCTCCTCGCCTTCTTCACTGGCAGTCCTCTTTTAATTTCTTCACCCAAGCACCATGTTTTTAAAAATTAATTTTAAAAACTTTCCACTTTGAATTATTTATGAAATCATATGCAAGTTTAAGAAATAAAACAGAGAGAGTTTGCGTACAGTCACCTCTCTTCTCCCAGTGCTCACATCCTGCAAATCTATAGCACAATATTGCCAGGAAATTAACATCCATCTAATCCACCAGCTGGATTCAGGTTTTACTAGTTTAGCTGTGGTAGTTTGAGTGTGTGCACATGCATGCACTGAGTCCTATGGAGTTTTTTCTGTGTGTAGATTTGTGTGCCCAACACATGGTCCACAACTCCTTGTCACGCGATGAGGAACCTTATGTGTGTGTCTCTCTCACCCCTATTCTAAGTCCTGGGCACTACTAACCCATTCATCTCTATCATTTTGTAGAGTCATACAGTGTGTACCCTTTTGACATTTCTGATAACCCCATACTCAGGAGCTATGATCTTTTTCTGTCATGAACAGCACATTGTCTTAAACTTGTCTCAAAATTCTTTGACCTTCGTGTCTGATTATATAGACCAACTGTCATTTCCTTAAAAATGTGTCCCCTGTGCTGGAGCAAGTCAACACTGCTTCACTTCTATCAGTCTGTGATGAGGACAAAACATGTGTCCACTCAGAAACTTCTAGGCTCTGTTTGACATCTCCTCAGAAGGGAGGTGCCATTTTTGCTCTGGAGTTTCCTATAGCTTCTGGGACTGATGCTGCCTGTGCCTTGGAGACACATTCAGAACTCCCTCAGAGGTCTTCCTACACAACTCTGTGTTGCTAAGCCATGAGAAGAACTTTGATGTCACCCTGAGTGATGGTGTCTGAATTCTTCAGCTCCAGCTGCCTTCCTTCTAACTCAACTCTGAGGGTGCTGGAGAAGAGTCGCCATTTGCTTTTGGAATGCAGCAACCGAGCACCATACACTGTGTGGCTGAAACAATGGATGGGGACTCTCACTGCTCTAGAAGACAAAAAATCAAGATGTGGGCATGGCCGCATTCCCTCTAAAGGCTCCAGCGGGGAGTTTCACAGCCTCTGTTGTCATGCAACTGTCTTTTCTGTCTCTAGTGTCCTTTTCTGTGCCTTCCCAGAATTCTTTTAGATCAGAGCTCACCTAGTCCAGAGTGACCCCATTTTGTTACACACATCAATTACATCGCAAAAGACCCTTTATCCAAATAAGGTCTCATTCCAGGTAGTAACAGGGAATCATTCAAAACCGATGGTCACCGGACCCAGGATATCCCACCCCAGTGCTCTGGCAGATCTTGTAAATAAGGGTCCTACAGACACCACTGGGCTCTCTGGGGATTATTCCTTCCATCTTTTGAGTTTAAACCAATGACCTGAGCAAACTAGATTGAAATTAGGGAAACAATCATTCAAGGTGATTAATATTCTGAAATTAAGACAAGGGAGGGGATTCTATGAAGGCCCTGACCAATGTACATGACAGGACATGTGCTTCCTGTACCCAGCCATGATGAAGATGATGTCATCACCTGCTGAATGCTGGCAATAACCTGAGACAAAGTTGTCCTCAGGGAAGCACACTGACTTCTAATCCCTGGGGAAGAGCTGCTTTGTCCAAGTTCCCCAAGTGCTCTGAAATCCCTGAATGATTATAGGTGACATATAATGTGGTATCTCAAGCAGAAAGACAGATCTTGGAGCCCAATCTCAGAGATGTTTTCAAAATAATGTAAGCTGTCATCAGCTCCTCAGCATCTTAGAGTTGGAATCCAGATGGGTATGCACATGTCTAGGTATCTAGACATCCCAGAGTTCACTGGTGATGGGTATGAACATGCCTAGATGTCTAGACTCATCCCAGAGTTCACTAGTGACGGGTATCTCCTTGGATAAGTGGGAGCTCTCTACTATTCAGCAGCGGTATCCAGCATGGCTCAGTCCTGGAAATCTGACTGAGGACAATGAGGGAATGAAGAAAAGACCAACACACAGACACACAGACACACAGACACACAGACAGAAAAGCTGGAGTCAGGTGGGCTGTGTGAGCTCTAAGGGAGCCACACCAACTACCACAGCCACCTGGAACTTCAGCATGTTCCTCATGTAAAGCAGTTAGTTAGTAGTTAGCTGGTCTCAGTAGGGGTGTCTATGTAGATGAACATTCTCAGGCTGTAAACGTTTGGAAGCAGGGAGCTACAATTGCTAGTTCTTTCAAACACTGATCAATCACTAACAAAAACTCATTCTTGGACCAGAGAAAGGCTTTGCTGTTCTGAGTCTGACCTAAGGAAGGCCTTGCCGCTTTCCCCTAGGTTTGCAGTGTTGGGTCCTTCATGGCAGTACCCAGGCCAAACAATACTCATTCACTCAGAATTTCATCCACTCTTTACACATTCACTCAAGGCCTCCTTGGCTCCCCACAGTCTGCTGTTGAACACAAGAGGCTGTTATAGCATAAATAGGAAGTCCTAAATGCTGAACTGCAGGGGCACTGCGCTAGGCATGGTAGGATATACAGGGCTACTTGGCAGTACAGGCTATAAGTGACTGAAACAATGTGTTTTGTGATGTAGGCTGTCTGTTTGAGTATGGAGACTTGGTAATATTGTGAATAGCAATCCTCCTACAACACATGGAGAAGAAACAATAGCCTCATCACAGCCATCTGGAACAAGCTTAGTTAACTGGGGCTGGGCACAGATCAGTTAATCACTGAGGGGACTGAGGCTCTAAATTCTTTCTGTAGTAAATTCTGTCCTGTGTTTCAGTCTACTCCTCCCAGGTACCGTCTGCAGTATGTACAGTGTACCAATCATCATGTTAGATGAATGCACACAACCCTCTCATGAGATCTCTGGGAACCAGGGACTCCAGTTCTGTGAAGCCGTCACAGAGAGGAAGTAACTTTTCTCTAGATGTACAAGGGGTCTAGAGGAGCTAGAACTTGCTCTTAACCTCTGTGTTTCCCTGAGAGTCACCCTGGGGAGGCTATCAGTCTATCTGCTTCTTACATTTCTGAGCCTCTGCATTGACCTGCCAGCACCCTTCTCTTTCTGTTCTACTGGATCTTCTCCTGTGACCAGCTTTTCTCAAACATGAGTCCTTTACCAGCTCTTACATAAAATCCGCAAGATGCCAAGGAGCCAGTGCTGAAGTGTGCTTACCTCACATTTTATGCTGTATGCTCTATGCCGTCCCTGTTCATCCTTGCTGTTACTGTCTCCACAGAACAGTCTCCTTTACTGCCCTTTACTTAGTCTCTTACCAAGTCCATATTCCTTGAAGTCTTTTTGAGACACATGTGCCAGCTGCCTATGAACCTGTCATTCACATGTGTCCACAATGATACAGAAAACGACCTGCTCTGGATTTCATTTTCAATCTGGCAACACGTGCTTTTTTTCTCTTACAGTGTTAACAAAAATACATTTCAGGATTTTAAAGGCCTCGCATTTATCCTTCTGCCAATCAGCAGAAATGAGTAGTAGTTCTGTGTTTGATGGATACTTGCAGAACTTCCATCACCACAGGAAGGAAGTTCTCATTACCCACATCAAGACAGAATATGACTGCCTTCAGCCCCTCAAGGAACATTAGGATGTTTCCTGTCTCTGGTATAAATAATGGAAACCCTGAACTCAAAGAAGCCCTGTGTATGTGAGATGTTAGTTTCACCAACATCTGCTCTAACTTGCAAAAATGGTGAATGCACCATTTCTATTGAGTTCTGGCTTCCCTTTCAGCAGGAGGATTACATACTTACCACATCCACGTTGTTGCTATGAGTGCGTGGATGTTTGGGAGTTTGCAGGTCTGCGTTTGTGTGTGTGTGAGTACATGTGGAGGCAGATGGCAGCAGTGCCTTAGGCACCTTCTTCGTTAAACACCCCCACCTCACTATTTTGTGAACGTCTCTCACTGGCCTAGCGCTTGTCCAGGAGGGCAGGCTGTCGGCCAGTAACCCTGGGTCTTACTGGCTTGCTTCTGCATCCTCAGTGTTCGAATTACAATTGGTTGCCACCATGCCTGGCTTCCTTTTTGAAAACTTAAAGTAAGTTCTGGGGACTGAACATAGGTCTTTGTGCTTGAGTGACAAGCACTTTATCAATGGAATCACCTCTCTGACACTTATTGCTATTTTTAATTTTTTCCTGGACATTTTTCTCCACCTAAATCAAGCCTTTTCTTTTAGCTCTAACAGACAAGACTGGGGGAGAGGAAGAGGACTCAAGTCTTCCCATCCTCCTCTGATGCCGTTGGGAAGATGGCTCAGCAGGACATGTGCACAGCCTCTGGTCCATGGGAACTTATCCCTAGCACTTTGGGGACTCTGAAGGTGAAATGGAATCCATCTTCTTTCCACATGAACTCTCCTCCCTCCGTCCTGCACATGCTTAGCTTCCAGGATGCCTGTGCTGGAACTGGGCTGATCCTCCAGTACTTCACTGCAATCGGTATCATTGGCAGGGTGGTACACTCAGGCATGAAGAATCACAAGAGCCATGTTAGCGGCACAGCTTTGCGTTCCCTTCAGCCCCAGAGCAACACCGATGAGCCAATGACTGTTCCCAGAACCTGGGCTTCCTTACCCAGGCTTGCTCAGAAGCCATCAACAGTCTCAACCTCAAGTTCTGCATCTGATGAACAAGTACTCATACACTAATCACTGGGCAATCAACACTTCTCATGCTGGGAGTGGGAACATGGTAGTTTGGGGATATATCTACTCTTACAACTCTCTTCTAGAATATGTATGCTGGATTTTTTTTGAAATAATAAAAATGAACAAGAGAATTGATAACAAGCCCTTGAGGTATAGAGAACAGAATGTCCCCGCTTATAGGAGTTGTACTGAGACTTTAAGAAGTGGTGTTTCTAGTTGATGTGAATTCTCTTTCAACCTCCTGATAATATGCAGTCAGAAATTCCCAGGAAATCAGGCAGAACATAATTAGCTGGGCAGCACACCATGTACCAAGTCTTGTAAGAAGGAAGTAGAAAGCGTTTTTTTATTGGTTTGATTTTTAAACCCTTGGGTGTGTCGAGCGTGAAACCGAAGTTAGTACTGGAAGTGTTCCGGAAGCCGCTGTCCTCCAACTTGTCAATCACGTTAGGGTAGTGTGGGATGGATAGAGACGTCTCTGTTTGATTTTCCTCTTGCTCTTTCTCCCGGATATCCCAGTTTCCCCGTTATTCAACTAAGCACAAATTGTCGTTCACACACACGCACTGCCATGATTTCTGATTTGCCGGCTGTCACTCCCATTAATAACCAACCGGGCTGTCAGGCTGTCACTCCTTGTTGTTGTAACGATTTGTTTCATACGCGGGATTTGATTCATGATGAAGAAAAGGGAAAATAAAAAGCCTACAGTTGTCCTGTTGTTTTCTTAACTTAGAAGGACAGAGGGGTTAGGCAAAAGCATTAGTCAAAATTGCATGCTCTACCTTTATCCTTAAAAATTAATTGATGAGCTAACTTGTATATTTTTTGAGTGTAACAAGTACTCCTTCTTGGAGCTTGAGATGTGGTATATAGTTCAGATCACTCTCAGGAATATTCCCATCCACAATTCTCAAGTTGCTTCGTCTGACATCGCCCAAAGCATAGCTCTCTGAATGAAGGAAGAGCCTCGCTCCTCTGAGCACACTGCCTTGCTGTGCCTTCATTAACCACGGGGGGTGGCAGGCTGGCAAGCTGCTCCCACTTGTTCATTCGCCTGGTGAAAGGCCTCGTTTTCCCAGAGCCCAGGCACTAGATGTCTAGTGAGGCTTAATTGTGGTGCCATTTTTTATTCCAGTCTTCACTGGAAGTTTCCTGTGTGGCTTTAAAGGATTTCAGACAATGGGGATGTCACAGCAGCTGTCAAGGAGTGTTCCGAACCCACACTTCCACATCTCCAGCTCTGGGTCTCATTTCCCTGCTCTGTTCTGTGCATAGATCCTCTACGGCTGGTGATGGGGGAGAAGTACTGGTCTGCCTTCCTGCCCTGTTTTCCACAGAGAGGAGAAAAAGGGCTGAAGCTGCTCACAGCACAGAGAGGCCTCGGTCACTTCTGCTCTGAGAAATGCATCCATTTCCTCCCTTCCTACCCATCTGTACTATCTTGGGCACCTCAGCCCACCTTTGGAAAAGTATCTTAAGCATTTTCATTGCATCTTGGCCTATGCTCTGGAAGAAGGAAGGACTTGTACCACATAGGAATTCTCTACCAGCATGCTGTATGGAGTCACTGGTCCACCCCCATCATCTTCGGTGAGAAGAGGCATCAAAGGGATGGACTCTGAAGTCCCCCCACAGCCTGAGCCTGCCTCCCACAGCCTGTGTCACCACCCACGTTTTTCTGCCATCGTGGATAACCATGTATATCTTTCTCTGCCGTATCCCACTCAGCAGCCATATTCTATGCTGATGGCTCAACTTATGTAGTCTCTCATCTTCTTCCTGGTATTGAAACTGTGCTGCCCAGCAGGGTCCTTCCTACGAAGAGCTTTCCAGAGTGGAGCACAATGCTGTAGAGACAGATCAACAGAGAGATGCACATTGAATTTTCACCTTGGGCTCCTCATCGTTTATTCCGTTTGTGAAATCTAGATTATAGTTCACAGGCTGCTTCTAGGTTTGTTTACTTATTTATTTATTTATTTATTTATTTATTTATTTATTTATTTATTTATTTATTTATAGCCTCAGTCATGGTACACCATTGGATCACATTTGTTTGCTTTATGGTGACACAAGATATCTATACAATATCTACTAGAAAAGGAAAAGACTTAAGCCATTTAGACATTCTGTATTAAATAGCATATATTCAAATCTTACAAATGTGTGAAATTAATTTTCTGTTTGATTCAGAAATTTAGTCATGTTAGTTTCCCCAGTAGTTTGCAATAATTTGGAAGTGTGAAAATTTAAAGATTTGGTCTCTAAAAGCAATTAATGTGCATTGAATTAGAAAATAAGCTACGACTCTAAAAAGTGCTAGTGGTGGAGTGAAGCAATGCAATTTCCATGTTTCTAAAACAGTAGCCTGAACTCCCTGTCATAAAATATGTAGCTAATCTCGAAGCAAATACCTTTTTGCAAAAGCAACGCATTATGCAATTCAAAGGACACTTTCAGTAATACCACAATCCTGCCTGCCCATCAGGAAATTTAAAATAAAAGTGAGCAAGCCTCTTAAAGGTCTGAAGTGTATAAATACACCTTCTAGAGATCCTTCTACTGTTTTGAGGAAAGCAACAATCTTTTGGGACTCAATGAACAGTTACTGTAGGTAAAGTTTAAAATGGAAGTTTGGCATTAGTACGTCTACTGAACAACAGGTGAGCTTGCATGGGCAAAAGCCAAAACACGGGCTGAGGAAACAAGTTTGTAATATGTCTATCTGACAAAGAGTACATATCCTGAAGACAGGAAGAAGTGCCACACATTAGTAATAATATGTGAAAGGATACAATTTAAAAACAGGCAAAGAATGTCAAACAGTCTTTCACAATAGAATCATTAACATAAGCCTATGAGAAGCTACATGATGTCATCAGTCTCTTGGAAAATCCAAAATAAAGCCATAATGAGATGCCACTGGAGAACCGAACACGTTCTCCAAGATACAAGTGAGTGAGTGAAGCTCTTATATATTTCTTCTGAGACTATAAATTGTTTCAGTAACTCTGGAAAGCTGTTGGACAGCATCCACTAAATTAAACATGGACCTACACTCCCACCCAGGAGGTCCATTTCTGAGGCTATATCTCAGAGATGCATGCCCAGTGTCTACCAATAGGTAAATGTTCACAAAGGTTTCCAGCAGCTCTATTCACGGTAAGCAAGAAATCACCAGGAAAAAAAACAAAAGAACCCAAATGCCTAACCACAGAGAGAAAGAGAACCATGATGTGCACAATTTTGCTATTGATGACAACACAACTGAGCCCACAGATGTGGGAATGGGGATAGATGCAGACATGAGAGAATATATACTACATGGTGTCATTAATGCAGGACAGTGGGAACTCAATGGAGTTAAGTAGCAGATAGAACTAACCTATGACACTAAAAATACTGATAGAAGTCAGCTTTGGGGATATTGTTGGGAACAGGACATAAGGGACCTATGTAGGGTGCTAGAGTGTTCTCTGCCTTAATATCAATGGGGTAAATAAATGTGTATATACATGGATGCATGCAAGGCTTTCTATAGATGATAACTGTCCAGAATACAGATAGGAATAATAGAATTATGTAGAAACAAAGGTATAAAAAATGATAGACTAATGTATATTTGCATAAAAGTGATGCTACTATTTGAAGATAGATATATTATATGAATTGGAAAGATATGTTGAAAAGCCAAGGACAAACACAGAAACATTTTAAGAAGTATAAAATATGGGTACATGGGTGGAAATAAAGGTAAAATATTTCTAAGGTCCAAAGCAAGGCCAAAGATGTAGAAGACAGAAATTATAGAAAAGGTGGTGAGCAGAGGCAAATTGGTTAACTATCATACAAAACATAAGTGGACCCAACATAAACATACCAATTAAAGACAGGAATTCTCAAGTTGTTAAACAGAGAAATAATCAACTACCTGCCCCCAAGATGCCCTGTCTGACACAGAAGCACACAGGCTGGTGTAAATGATATAAGAAAAATATTCCATGTGATGTGAATGAAATAGGGCTATACCATTATCAAAATAAGTAAACTTCAAAATAAGGAAAAGCTGGGGCAAAGTACAATACTTCACGATAAAGGAGGCCATATTCCCAAAGACAAGGTAATCTTGAACGTGTATGCATCTAATAAGGGGGCTTCATAGTAAAATTTTTTTAAAGTTTAGGATTCAAGGTACAAACGAAGAAATAGAAAACCCCAAATCATAATTTAGACTTCTGTTTCCACTCCAGGTTAAGGAACTCCACAAGTATCACTGCCAACTATGCGGTATTAAAAAGACAAACAGACTGACAGTTCCCTTCTTCTTCTGGACTGATTATGTAAAAAGTGGCAAGACAACTCTCCTTCCAGAGAAGGAAGGCAGTGGATACAGCTCCCGGGACTGGACTGCCTGTAGAAGAAGCCATTGGATGGCATGGATGGAAAGAACACGTTACCCCTGGAAAGTCATGGCCAGTGGCTGGAAGCTTCTAGCAATTTGTGTGAGAACAAGAGACCTCTAGGGCTGGAGTCAGGATTTTTTCAGCCTCTTGATATTTGAGTTGAATTTTCCAGTGCTCATAAAATGTGTCAAGCCAAATTTCCAAAGAACCCAGGAAAATCACAATAAATAAATAAGCTGGAGAGAATTTTTAAAAATAAGGAAGCTACCACTTGTTCAAAGATCATGGTCACAGTTTGGAAAATAGAAGAAGAAAGAAATTTAAGTCAGGCATTTTACTTAAACATAGGGAAAGAAATCTATAAAGATAAGAGTAGAAATTACTGAATTGAAAGTTTAAAAAAAATTAAAAAAAAACCATAAAAGGTGACAGACTTATCATGATAAAAAAAGTGGGAAGGAAAATACCCTCAATATCAGGAAGAAGTATTATTTCACTATACACAGACTGTCATCCAAATGATAAATGTGGGGGACCTGAGAGAGGTCTGGTCAGTAGTTGTGTGATTGCTGCTCTGGCAAAGAATCCGAGTTCTATCTGTTCTCAGCACCCACATGGTGGCTAACAACCATCTGTCACCCAGTTATGGACATCTGACCCCCTCTTCCGGCCAATGTGGGAACCAGGTATGCACAGGATGCCCAGATTGCATACACATACATGCAGGGAAACCATTTATACACATAAACTACTATATATATATATATATGTAAGTGTGCATAAAGGATAAGGGGATAAGGGCCTAATGACTTAGAAGGAACAGAATCCCTTCAGATTTAAACTAGTAACGCCCAGCCAGGAAATCACTGGTAAACCAATAGCCCTGTATCTATTAAGTAAACTGTATGTAGAAAGAAACTCATGAAGGAAACCTCAAATAAAGGTGTCTTTATCATCAAATTCTAATAATAACTTCAGAAAAAAATAGCAATTATAAAAAAAAATCCCCCAGAAATTCTAACTAGAAAAATCAGGAATTACTTTTGAATTTATCTTGTGAGACCCACATTATCCTGGTATCAAAGGTAGAAAATAAATTAAAAATAGAGTTCAGTACACCTCATGAGCACACATGGACAGATCTTCACTAAGAAACCATGAGTCCAGCAGAAAATAGAGAAGATTATACCTCACAACTAGTAAAGGTCCAACCTTTATATAACAGCAGCAACAATCAAAATCCAATTGATACCATTTACCAGATTAATAGAATGAAGAAGAAATAACCACAGAATCATGACTAAATTTCAGCACCCCATTTGTGACAAGGTCAGTCTCCATCGGAAAAGGGAATATAGCTTGATGAAGGCCATGTACAAAAACAATACCTGAAACTGTAGGAATGGAAAAGACGGTTTCCCCTCAGTCTATACACAAGTGAGGGTAACCACTATCATCACTTTATTCAGAATCACACTGAGGCTAAGGCAATTCAGTGAGAAAAGAAACATTTAAAACCTGCATATCATTTGGAATGACAGCATAAATGTTCTTCTGTATTAATGTATGGTAGCCTATCCGGAACATTCGCCACATGCTACCATGGTGACTAAAACTAATAGGCACAAGCTGTAAGGTTGACAAACAAATATGCATTCTATCTATGTTTCCTAGCCACAAGCAATATCTTTTGCTACTGAAAACTTAGATATAAGTCTAGCACCACTTAAAAAACAAACGTGACTGTACACTAAATAAGGGAATGTCAAACATCTTGTTCATCAAATAGGTTGTGTCTTCTCCCATTTCTAGATTGCTAATAAAATAAATATAATTTCTAGATGTAATTAAAAAAACAATTGTAACAAAGCAGAGGGATTCTTCCTAAAATGGATGAGATTCCTTATTCACACTTCTTTGTATTTCATTTAAATGTACATCAGTTTCTCTCTACTACCTCAGCACTGTCTTGCATCTTCTACAAGTATAGCCTCCTTGTTCCTAGGTGGTGGAAAGCAATGAAATTCACTGTGCAAAAAATGCAGCAGCAGTAGATTTAGACATACTTTAACATGAAGCATCTGCTATAATGGGCTTCCCTTCCCCAGCAGCAGACTGTAGTCCATAAGAGTGGGCATGTAGAAAAGAAACATCCAAACTTCCGTGCACTTTTCCCTGCCCTGTGACCCAGTGTCCTACAGGAGTCGCCATCAACTGGCTGACTGTCATGTGACTGGAAGCTTGTTGAGGTTCAACGAGAGGACCAGCCTCCCAGTGCAGAGGGTCCAATGGAGCAAATAATGGATCCCAAGGCACACACATATCAGAGTCAGATAGTTGGTTCTTTCCTGTTGCCTTGTGGGATCTGGGAATTGAACTCATGTCAAAAGGCCTGTGTGCAAGCGCTTCCCACTGAACCATCTAGCCTGCCTATAGTTCCTCCACTGTTCCTTAGCCTTGTTATCTTTCATTGCAAACTACAGGAAGAAGTCTTCTGGAGCTGATAGGAAGTTATCTGGAGTAAGTTCACAAGTCTAAATAATTTTATGAAAGAACTTTAAGATTCCATTTCATCTGTCATCAAAACACACAACAATAAACACTGGCATGGAGGTGGAGAGAAGAGCATTTATACATAGTTGATGGGAGTATAAACCAGTTCAGTTACTTTAGAAAATAATCTGGAGGCTTCTCTAAAAACTAGAAATAGGACTACTATATGACCCAGCTGTCCCACTCCTAGGCATGAATCCAAAGGTCTATATCCTATAGAGGTAGTGCACATCCATCATTATTTCTATTCTGACTCACAGTACATAGGAAATGAGATCAATGTAGATGTCTGTCAACTGATGAATGGATAATGAAAATATGATATATACAAAATGGAATTTTATACAGCTGTAAAGAAATATGAAATTAGGAAACTTGAAATTTAATGGTTAAAAGAAAAAAATTATATCAAGTGAGGTAACTTGGATAGAGAAAGACAAACATCACATGCTCCTTCTTGGGCATAAATCCTAGCTTCAAATCTTCGGCTACATGTGTTTCATACAGAGTTCTTGCGGAAGCCAGGAACCAGGAAGGGTTCACTGGAGACAAGAGATTTCCCTAGGAGAGGAGGACATAGACAAAATGGAAGTAGAGAGAGGATGCTGAGAGTAGGGAGGTTTGTGCAAGGAGGGGAGTGTGAGAATAGACAAGACAAGGGTGGTAAAGGGTTAACTATAGCAAAGGGTTTATGAATCAGCCATATGAAAATTTCCATCTTGGAACTCAATTTTAAAATGCTGTTCTGAAAAAGAGTTAGAAGGGAGATAGATACTCTCGTGGCTGGATAACTCTTTTCCGAGAAGCTGTGGATTATTAACAAAATTCCAATACCAGATGTCAGGTAGAGGTGTAGAGATAAGATGTTGACCAGGAAGACCCCAGAGGTCCCCCAAACAATAAAGGCTCTTGCCATTCTTCTTAGTTTCCCCAGATGTAGATGATAAGGAATTGTTGCTGAAGACACCAGACATCTTGGTTGCAAAGCTACAGAAAACAAACCAAAACATCCTAGCTGGAACTGAGTTGGGAACTTCTTCCCTGCTGCCTGGGTTTCACAGTGCCAGAAGGTGCTATGCAGGCTAGCGGGAGAGAAAAGGAGCATGGAAACATCAATAGTCTCCCCCAGCTGTGAACCCTATGAACTTCGAGACCAATCTGCCAGGCAAGATGTGCCTACTTGTGCACCAGGGACTTGACAGCAGTGAGGATTCCAACCATTCTCTGATAGGATTTGAGGCCCTCTCCACAGGAGGGAACTCATGCATGGAACTGTGAGCTGGGTCCAAAACCTGGCTGGGGAAGTCGTAGGCTTGCATGGAAAACTTAACACTGTTTAGTTAAACTGACACAGTGTCAAATTGCTTTCTAAATATCTGTGTTTATATTCATAGATGATGTTCCTCATAGCTTTAACAACATAAGCTTCTCTTTACAGTGAATGACAGAGACCCACAGCAGCTGCCCAAGAAGTCGAGACTATGTCTCAGTTGAGATCTCAGCCCTAAACAGTAAATTTTATCACCCGTTATAAGGATAAGAGAAAATTAAGGATGAGAGAGTTGAAAGAATGTTAAGAGTTGGAAGATAGGAAGAAGGACTTAGAAATGCCATCTTCTAGGCAAGACACAGCCATGTAATTGCTAACTCTCACCAACTATGGATGTCTGCACTGGGTTTGTGCAAGAATAGGCATGTCAACTGTCAAGTGTGGATGGAGGAGGCACTTAGGGACCCTATCTCTCCCTGCTAAGCTACTGAGAGATACTGAGAGCTGTTGTCTTCAGCTGTCTTCTCTGGTGAGACGCTAAACTCCAATACATAGTTCCAAACCCTTGTTCACATAGGCTTGATTAAACTCAGTGGACAAAAAAAAAAAAAAAAAAAAAAAAAAAAAACCAACGACAACAATAACAACAACAACAGAAACAAGATGTGGCTCTGGGAAAGAGGTTTGTAAGGAAGAGGGAGGGTTAACAGAGATGGAAAGCAAAGGTAATTAGAATGCAATTCATGGTGTGTGAAAATATCAAAGGAGAAACTTAATTATTAAAAATTCATAAAGGTAGCTATGGTGGTTTGAAAGAAAATGACCCCCAAAGGGAGTGGCACTATAAGGAGACGTGGTCTTGTTGGAGTAGATGTGGTCTTTTTGGAGGAAGTGTGTCACTGTGGAGGTGGGCTTTGAGATCTCATATATGCTCAAGCCATGCCCAGTGTCTCAGTCTACTTCCTGTTGCCTATGAGTCAAGATGTAAGGACTCTCAGCTCCTGCTCCAGCACCATGTCTGCCTGCATGCCACCATGTTACACCATGACAATAATGGACTAAACTCTGAAAATGTAAGCCATCCCAATAAAATGTTTTCCCTTTGTAAGAGTTGCCATAGACACGGTGTCTCTTCACAGCAATAGAAACCCTAACTAAGACAGTGGCAAATGCCTTTAATCCCAGCACTTGAAAGACAGAATCCAGAGGATCTCAGTGAATTCAAGGCCAGCATAGCCTACAGAGTGAATTCCAGGATAGGCAAGGCTACATAGAGAAACCCTGTGTTGAATCCCTACCCCCAATGTATTAAGGAGTCTGCAAAGATATTATTGGAGTAATAGAGAATTCATTATATTACTTTTGTTCAAAAGGTCTAAAACAACTTGACCTCTTGAATAAAACTATAAAAGAAAACAAGGGCATCAATGTTATCAAATATTTAAAGGGATAGATTGAAAGCCAATATGCGTGTGCACCGATTTGAGCTCTCTCCTGTTAGCTAAGCGAGCAAAGGTCAGTTGTTCTCCTCCTTATGTCTCGTGTTTGCTTGTTGCTTTGTAAATACCGTCAATGGCATTACCCAGCGGCTCACATATCTGCACTTGTTAAAACAGTGGTGAGGTGTTCAGAGCCTCAGATGTATTTCCATGTAATGAGAGATGGCTTAGTTTTGGAACAGCTAATGGCATGTGGCTAGAGGAAGCCGGCGTTGGAGGTGAAAGGATGAGGTGATTTAGACCTTCCGTTTCCCAGGCCCTTGGTGAAAAGCTGGTGATTCCTGTTGCTGAAAGAGTGAGGACTAGATGGTGATATATATATATATATATATATATATATATATATATATTACTTATACTCCGTCCAGTGGAGAGTAAGTAGAAATAAGTTGAATGAACAAAATGGAAGGAAGGGGCAGAAGAGATGATGCTGTATACGAACATCGGGTATCATCTTCTCCATCAGGTCATAAACAGAGCTCTGGACCTTATGTGTACTCCAAGATCCCCTCTCCACATGTAATAGATCCAGAAATTAGAAAAGAGTAGAACCCAAACACTATGGTATAACAACATCTGACTTAAATTGTACTATTAAAACCAACGTAACTGAAGAGAAAATGTTTTGAATCGGAAATAGCAAAGAAAAGATAGCCATTTAAAAAATTAAATTACTAATGTGTTGTTGAAATCATCTTACTGCTTTAGTTCAAGTATCCACACACAAGGACTCCTACAGCCCTGACAAACTAGGCCCAGCCACTGGCCCCAATATGTCAATCAAAGAAACAAATAATGGTGAAAAGCTGAAAGAGATTTAAACGTGATTGTGTTGGGAAGATTAACAAATTAGAGTACAGTGACCCCTCAGTCCATCTCTGAGTCACTGACCTATGCTTAGTGTTTCTTAGAGAAAGGGCAGGGGACAGGGCAAGGGTTCTGCAATGTTAGAAGTCCTGGCCAAGGTGTGCTCTGTTGGAGGGTGCTGTCAGTTTGGGTTCTGCAAGATGGTCATGAATCTTCATCTCAGGCATCTCTAGAGGAGATGGAGTGGTTCTCTGGAGACGGTCACTCCTGCTCCAGGATGTGGCCTCCCATCCTCCTGGATAACTGTCCCCACCTGCAGGGTGCTGGGGTCAGCTGTTCCTGGAATTCAAGATGACTCAAGGTTGAGGACCAGGACTCAGCCTGTACGTCAGTGAAGAATTAACACAATAGAGGGAGAGGTGGCAGCGTCCACGTCCACGCTGCTTTTATGGATTCGGGAGCCCAGGCAAGGAGCCCGTGCTTTATACAAAGGCAGCTTAAAGGCCTTGTTTCATGGCCCCTGCCTGTGCTGAGCAGGTTGTCCCCTCCACTCCACATGCCGCTTTAGACCAGGGAAAATAAGACAGGACATGGCCGAGCTCTTGTTAAGATGCGTCTTAGATGGTTCGAAGAGGGAAAAAAGGCTTTTTGCCTTTTCACAGGGAAATGCAGCTTTAAAGGTATTTTCATTTGTCTCTAAACAAGTGTTTTCATCTTAAAGCTTTTTGAAAAATCTTTAGGTCTTTACAATGAAAAAGAAATAAGCATATCACCATAATTGAGGTGTAGCAAAACTTCAAACACAGAGGTTGTTTTTTATGATTCCTAAGGGGGAAATCTGATAGCTGTTTAGAAGGAGGATCTGAATAACCATGATGGGTCGCATAGCTTTAAAAATAATTTGTTGGCTTTTAAACCACTAACTCCCCACTTCTTTGTAGGGTAAATAGCTTTTCTGACTTCCAGACTACAAGGACAACTTAGGGTCAAGATCAGGTGCCTGCAAGACCTGAAATAAGCAAGCTGTCAAGGTGGAGAAGAACAGCATGCCCGTGCCCCAGATACTGACATGGCCACCTATTTCTGGAAGCATTTGGGATTGAGAGAGAGAGCTCTAGGGTCTTGAGGCCACTTTGTCAACCAGTTGGTTCTGGGGTGAGTTAATTCTGGAATTCATAATTCAATGCATATACAGCTGGTGCTTGAAGCCGGGAGATCTTTAAACGGTCTGCACAAGAAAGCTTCCTGTCCTGCCTCTTCCTGGGGAGACAGGAGCACTTCTTTGAAAGCATAAGGAGAAAGGAGGCCAAGGTCAGACCTTGCCAGAAAGGGTAATGGAACTAAAGAAGAGGAGAAACCACTTGAGTAGACCTTCTCTCAACTGCACATTTGCAAGGGCCCACGACTCCTGCTGAGGACTCCGAGCTGCAAATGACATTTCCCCTCAGTTTTTGCTCTCTCTCCCTCTCAGTCAGCACAGTGGAGAATGAACAACGAAGAAAACCAGTGACTGTAGGAATGACTGCCAAAGACTGTTCAACAAGGGCTACAACTTTCATTCATGTGAATACAGGCAGAATCTACTTGCAAGGACCATTATTTTAAAACATCAGTTTCAGCCAACTTGAATTACCTGTGACAGCCATTTCCATGTGCCTACCCTACAATCTGTCCATGCCATAGTACGTATGGTCAATGAAAAGATAGAATTCTCACCTCAAGGAGACTGAGCCAAAATGGGTATTCATGGCCCAGGGATACAAGCTCAGGTTACCCAACATTCTGTATTCCAACAAGAACTTTTATAAAAACAGAACAAAGAAAACCATAAATCAAGGCACTTTGCAAACACATTGGTGGAAACGTGAAGTAGATGAGGCACAGAAAACCTGGGAAATCTCAGCTCTAGACCTCAGATGCTATCTGACAGCATTCTTAGTCTTTGGGGTGATGGGAACTAGGGGGTCTGTTTGTACATTCCAGAGGATTTACCTAATGGTCACAAAGATCTTAGCTCACATACAGAGGGGATAATAAATGGCTATTAAAGGGGCTTAAAATTGACCCAAGAATCTGGCTCTGGACTTGTAACATTCCAACCTCTCCACAATCATTAAAATGCTATCAGTAAGCAGCCTGCTAGAATGTGCAGTGGGAGGGAGTTCTTTCCAGGAACTTTTTTTTTCTTGTTCCAGATTGTGCTCTCTCTCTCTCTCTCTCTCTCTCTCTCTCTCTCTCTCTCTCTCTCTCTCTCCTTTCCTTCTTCCTCCCTTTCTTTTTTTTTACATTGAAAATAGATTTCACTTTCATACAATATATTCTTATTATGGTTCTCCAGTTCCCCCCAGATCCTCCTCACCTCCCCATTCTCCCAAATTCACATTGTCTCTTGATCTTTTGCATTAGAAAACAAACAGGCATCTAAAAAGATAGAAAGGAAAAAAAATAAAATAATATAGAACCAGACAAGCCTAAATAGGACCAAACAAACAAAAACAAACATAAAAACAAAGAGCCAAAGAAAGAGTACAAGAAACACATAGAGGCCTAGAAACATACACATTGACACACAGAAATCCCCTAAATCACAAACTTGGAAAGCATAATACGTAAGCAAAAGACTTGTAGGATATGGGGAAAAAAATCTCAGACAAAGCAGTGTGAGACAAAGAAACCTCCAAAAATACCACTGAGTTCTTTCTTATGTTAGCAATCTACTGCTGGGCATGGGTGGAGCCTGCCATAGGAATGGTCTTTATACCTAATGAGACTCCTTTGGAGAAATCTGTTTTTCATTTGTGAGTGGTTATTAACTGGAGATAGCTTCTGGGTTAAGGATGTGGGCTGTGTCCACTTCCGCTCTCAACATTGGGACCCCATCAGGCTCAGACCTGTGCAATCTCTGTGGGTTCCTATGTGTGTTGGTCCTGCTGTGCTTAGATGGCCTTGTTTCCTCAATGTTCTCCAGCCCCTCTGGCTCTTACAGTCTTTCTGCCTCCTCTTCTGCAGGGTTCGCTGAACTGTGAAGGGAGGGCTTTGATGGAGACATCCTACTTAGGACTGAGTATTCCAACCTCTCTCACACTCTGCACATTGTCCAGCTGTGAGTCTCTGTACTTATTTCTATCTACTGTAGAAGGAAGCTTCTCTGGTGATGGCTGAGCAAGACACTGATCTATGAGTGTAGCAGAATGAAATTGTAAGTCTTTTTGTTATTCCATTAGTTTAGCAGAACAGTACTATTTGGTTTCCCTCCACATCCCTGACCTATTTAATTTAAAGTTCTTGGCTACCTAAGCAATGTCAGAGATGGGATCCATTGAATGGAGTGGGCCTTAAATCCGGTCAGATGTTGGTTGGTTAGGCCCACAAGCTGTGTGCCACTACTGAATGCAGATCACCATTGTAGACTGAAGGGTGTGTGGCTGGTCTGGTCTTCACCTCTCTCTTTCAGTGGTGTGCAGAGTGCCTTCCAGTAACACGAGCTGTCAGCAGGGTGAAGGCTGCAGGTAGGCAGGCAATGGTGTGACTTCCCCAGGTTCAGTGAGTTGTGGAGGTGTTGTCTTCAGCAATAGGGCCTCGTCATCAGTTTGTGGAGAACACCAATAGCCTTAGCAATAGCCTGGGTTGTTTGGGGGTTCCCATGAGGCTCCTTTGCCCAACAACTCAATTAGGAACTTTGGTTCACAGTTCTCAATCAACAGTTGCCTCATGCAGCAGGATGGCATTGAGTTCGTACTGTAGGTCTTAAATGACCTTTACAGAGTCGAAGACTCCAAAGTCCCCATGTGTGTGTAGATCCACACCCTTGTCATTGCAGGAAATACACCTTCAATGCAGAATGGTACTGGCAATTAAGTAACCAACTGATGTCTCTAGCAAGGAGTCAGAGAGACAGCCTGCGATATTTCAGCCACCTGGGCGACCACAGCACTCGCAAGCTCAGCTGCCCAGGGCACTCCCAGCACCACCGGCACTGGGCTGAAGAAAGTCTGTGGATAAACCATCGCTTTATGACAGTGCTCCAGACCTGGCTTAGGAGAGGGGGACATAAAGAAGGGTTTTCATAAGATCCAAAGACATCTGTTGTTCTGTGTGCTGAGTCTTGGAGTCTGCTTTGGCTGCTTTCCTGAGGATAGCTTTGGTTAGGTCGTATTTCTAGGGCAGGCAGAAATCTTCCCAGTGAGCTCTTTAGAGTACAAACATCAGAACTTCAATAGCCACATTATGAGGTAATAAATATAATACCAAGGTGGGTCATTTCTTGAAATGCCCATACTTCACGTGGTAAAACACTGGAGTAGCTACAAGCAAATCAAATTGAAGGAGGTGGGGGAAAAAAAAACTACGCATCTTCAAAAAAACCCCATGAGCTAAAGTGATTTCTTAGTACAAGAAAAGGACCAAATTGCTGGGATTCCCTCAGGTTTTATTACAGAGTGTCCATTTCCGGTTTTGGCTACACTTTATTGCCTCAGAACACAAATGCATCTGTCTCCGACGGGGCTTATTCTTCCCAGCCATTCCCCACTGCATTAGTGACAAAGGTCCATCAGTGGGGCCCATTCTATTTCAGTTTTATCACTTCGATGGACTCCGAAGGGCTGGATGCAATTTAAAACATAAAATAAAGCCATGATTTCTGCCTTCTGAAACCGGCTCGGAAGACTCCCGTGAAAAGATGGCGGTAGTGTGATTCAGACAGGCAGAGAAGGAAACGGTCTCCAGTGCAAACAGTTTCAGCCTGTTGCACTAGAAACCCACAAAAATCCGAGGAAGCACACCCAGGGCACCAGTACCTAGACTGCAAGTCACTCCTGACCTCTGCTTTAGAGATTCTGGCCAGGACCTGATTGCAGGCATTTAAGTTGGTACAGCAATAGACCTGTCTGGAAGATTTGGATTAAGCTTTTTGCTCAAATGAACTGCTCTAGGATTTCATGAGACTTTTTTTTTTTTTTTTACCAAGACAGCAAAAATGCTTCCTCTTCTGACCCAAGTTGTCCTTTGTCGTCTACTCTTTCCCACCACTTCGTATGGATTCTCAGCTCCCCCGCCTCCGCACCCCACCCATCAGCTGTCTTTGCCTTTGGGAGCCTTTGCCCAGTTTTGATTCTTGACCCTGGGGCCTCTTACAGTCTTTGCACCTATTCGATCTGCTGGTGTTCAACTTATGCAGCTTCCTCCATAATGCATGAGGTCACAGAAGGGAGCATGTTCACAGTCTGATGGAGAAGGAGGCTCAGTGTTAGGGTCTGGGTGTCCATGATCATCTGATTTCACTTTTCTGGGCTGTAACGTTTTTCATTGCCAATCAGAAAGGATACCTCTGAAGAAGTCCTCTGATGCCTCTGGTTCTCCTGCATCTCTTTATTTCTAGGCAATGCTATACAAAGCTCACCATGGTATGGTTATGTTATCTTATAGTTCATCATACACAGGGTTGCCTCCCTCCTTGGCAGTTAGTATCCAAAGACAAAGCCCAACCATATTAAGGCTGTTGAGATAGCTGAAGACCGTCATCAGGTGAAGACTGACAGATGAGTTAGGTCCCTGGAACCCACATGATGGAAGGAGAGAACCAACTCTTGCATGTTGGCTCTAATCTCCCCATGCTCAGACACATGCAATAAAGGAATGTAAGCAAAGAATTTACAGAAGCAAGCACCTTATTTCCATTCATGTATTTCTCTAAGGGAAAGAAACTCTAAGCAGTCAGGATTTGATAACATAGCCAGAAGACCCTCCCTTATCAGGACTTGTATCTTTATTTTACAAGGGAGGGGACAGAAGTTAATAATGTCACTTTATTACTTGGTTGGTTACTGGCACATATGAAACAAGACCCAAGTGTCTTGTATCTCAGGTCCAAGCCCTTTCCACCAACCATCTTATTTGTCTAAATTTACTTACCATGCACATTATGTTTGCTTTTAAATCTAATAATCATACAACCTACTCCGTGTGCGTTCATCTAAACAGTCTCAGAGGGTATCTGAAAACAGCAATGACGATGGTTGTGAGGATGATGTCAGTGATGAAAGCTTTTCTTTGGTGATGACATTAGGAGCTTCCATCATGTTTCCAATATCCACTTCAACTAACACACACATGTGAACCATTGCAAGCCATTTACTGTGGGCAGAGTGTAATTATTTTCTTTTGGAAAAGACAAGTAGACATAGCTAAATTTGAAACTTCTGTGCAAAAGATCATTGTATTTTGCTTTTGAGTAAATGTCTACACCGTTTTATAAAATGATACCTGCTGTTCCTTGTCTATAATTACGGTTGATTTTGCATTCTAAAGTCCCTTTCTGTTATAAGATATCAAGATCCTTGAGAAATTAAGGAAACTTATTTTAATCTTTGTTGAGTTCGCTGACAATAAGATACAGACCAAAGGTGTGTGGGGGGGGAATAAGTGAACAAATAAAAAAGTAAGAAAAACTCCTGAAATGTGAGAAATGAATAAATAAAATTTCAGATCATCCTAAAAACAGATGTCTGTGTCCATTTCTAGGAAATTTCCTGGAACTACAGCAAGATGTTTGTCAGGGTGGCAATAACCCTGGAACACCCACAATTCCTGAGTGATGACCCTCCATGGGGTCAGTAGTGACCAACTCACAGTGAGTTCTTATTGGTTCCAGAGGAAAGGAATCTAAATCTAAGCCTGAGCTGTCCACAAGCTGTAAGCCTTAACACATGAACTCTTATCTGGCTGCTGCTGGGAGCCGGGGGAACCGCAGCTCATAGACAGGGGCACTTAGAGATCACATATAATGGCTTTTTTACCCTAAGCAGAATCTTCTGGGATCTAATTTGTGTGGATCAAAATTCCACTTGATTACTGACTAGTACTCCATGCTATTCATGTACCAGACTGTTTAACACTCTCCATTGAATGTCACAGCTTTAAGGTGATTCCACTTGATTACTGACTAGTACTCCATGCTATTCATGTACCAGACTGTTTAACACTCTCCACTGAATGTCACAGCTTTAAAGTACACTCCTGTGCAGGTTTTTGTAGGAATATGGGCTTTCATTTTCTGGCATCTATCACTGAAAGTGCAATTTCTGTGTTGTGTGGCAAAAACTTTGAGTTTTTATGAGAAATGGCCAAACTGTTTCTCACAGTGGTCACATCGTTTTACATACCAACCACAACTGCAGGGAGCAATTCAGGCTCCTTGCAACCTTGCCAACAGTTGGTAATGTCACTATCTCTTATGGAACTCATTTTGATAGGTGTGGAGAGATAGCTCACTGTACTTTTAATTTGCATTTCCCTAATGGCTAATGATGCTGAACATCTTTTCACGGGCTTATGTACCATCTGTATACCCTTTCCGATAAAATGTCTCCTTACATGTTTTACCCATTTTCTAATTGTGGTTTTGTTTTGTTTTTTGACTGCTGAGTTTTAGGAGTCCTTTCTGTATTCCACATCTCTGTCTTGTAGGATATGACATTTTTCTACACACATGTGTCTATAGTTCAACCTTCTGACCAAAGTCTCTTAAGGACTCCCATTTGAGCAGAAAGGGGGGAAACTTACCTTGGGTATCTTCATTTGCCATGTTTGAAATGAGAGGTGGGAGGACCTGAAGAGACCCTGCTGGCTACAGCTTCTACAGTCCTAGGTCCCTGGTCAGGTACCTTTGCTTCCCCCATCTCAAGATGGAGTTCTTCTAAGGCTGGAACTTGCAGTTTCCAGACTTGTCATGTTTCTGCTGGGAGGAGGAGGGGAGGACAAGTCTCTGTCATTTTGTCTGCACTAGAATTTTAACACTAGGGTTTAGAGTGAGTAGGTCAGAAGCTGTCCGCTCTCTGCTGTCTTCTCAGTCTTCAGTTCTTGGTGTCCATTACCATCCTTCCTTTGGGTTATGCGGTTCTGAGGAGTTTTAGCTTTTCCTGTTGACGTAATTTTACATCTCATTTTTTTTCTTAGAAGGTGGTCAGTTCATCATTGTGTATTTTCAGAAATGTTACATCAATCCACTTGAAGTGTGAGACCCTTACAACAGTGTGTTTCAAGCCACCCCCACCATATTTGTGGTATTGATCATACTTCCTGATTGTTATTTATACTATAAACTCATTGTTTTTTGCTTTGTGTAGTAATAATCCATTATAAGAAATAAGTTAATAGAAAAAAATTCATTTATAATTCTCTTCTTCCTATGGTTCAGTGTTTTTATGAAATATATGTCTTCAACCAGAAAAACTTCCCTTAACATTTCTGTTCTTATTTATCTTATTTGTATTTATGTATTTCGTGTGTGTGTGTGTGTGTGTGTGTGTGTGTGTGTGTGTGATAGAGAGAGAGACAGAGAGAGAGAGAGAGAGAGAGAGAGAGAGAGAGAGAGAGAGAGAGAGGAGACTTCTGCCAGTATCCTTGAAATTTCATTAGATTTTTTTAGGAGAATTTTTAGAAAACAAAATTTGTTCACTAGATATCAAATCTTCACCTGTCAATAGTAAATAGTGTTCTCAAAACTTCAAAATCTCTCTCTCACTGTCTCTCTTTCTCTGTGTCATTGATAATGTTTTGGTTTGGTTTTCATTT
Source organism: Peromyscus eremicus (assembly GCF_949786415.1). Classification (NCBI taxonomy): domain Eukaryota; kingdom Metazoa; phylum Chordata; class Mammalia; order Rodentia; family Cricetidae; genus Peromyscus; species Peromyscus eremicus. Next base: position 70,885,854 of record NC_081435.1, on the reverse strand, counting down.
TCTTAAGAGAGGAAGAACATGAAAGTGAGTGGTTAGAGGAAGGATGTGGGAGGAGTTTCAGGAGGGGAAAACTTGACCAAAATATAATGCACTAAAATTATATATGCTTGGTATGGTGACTCATTTCTATAATCATGGTGCTTGGGAGATTGAAGCAAGTGTAAGCCAATGAGACTTTGCAAAAAGAAAACAAACAAAAAACCCAAACCAGTTACCAAGCCAGGTGTCGTGGCTAACAGTTTAATCACAACTCTTGGAAGACAGAGGCTGGTGGGTCTCTGTGTGTTTAAAGTCAGTTTGGTCTACATAACTAGTTTCAGGCTAGCCAGAGCTACATAGTCAGACTTCCGTCTTGTAAAACAAGAACAAAAACCTACCAATCAACTAAAAAACAAAAACAAAAAAACAAGAAACAAAGCACCCCCCAAAAAAAATCAAGAAAAGAAGACTCAGTGTGTACTCTTGCGATGGAAACATGAGTTCAAATCCTGAGCACCTATGCAAGAGCTGGCCATGTCTACCACATGTCTGTAACCACAGTCTGAAGTCAGGGACAGGCAGATCCCTGGATCTCACTGCCAGTGAGCCGAGAAGAAATGGCTCACTAGAGTTCAGCGAGACACTCTATGTCTAGGCAGTAAGGTGGAAACTGATAAGAAAGACAAGGGCCTGCTCTGGGTGTCCCCTGGCCTCCACACACTCACACACTCAAATATATGCAACACAGTCTTCCAGTCAGGCTGACACAAAATACCTAAGAGGCAGCAATAGGGGCCAAGAATTTTCTAGAATTAATATAAACACTAAACCACAGATCCAGAAATGCAAATGATATTACACAAAGTAACTGCCCCAGTCTCTCTCTCTCTCTCTCTCTCTCTCTCTCTCTCTCTCTCTCTCTCTCTCTCACACACACACACACACACACACACACACACACACACATACACACACACACACGACATGGAGTCCATTTTGTTGGCCTACTACTCCTGAGTATGAGGCCTGTCACAGAGTGCAGTTGATATACCTGGTATTACTCCACCAAGGAAAACTAATCTTGCATCTCTCAGCACCTCTCAATTGCAAATAACTCCTTGTTTAGCGGCCAGACAATGGAGGGTATCCAATAGCTTCAGTGATAGCCTGTAATGCTTGGTGGTGAGCACAGGGTCTACAGGACCCCTTTGGCTAATGACTCAAAAAGATATTCAATATCAGTCATTAGGAGACGCAAACTGAAAACTACTTTGAGATTTCTTCTTAACCCAGTCAGAGTGGACAAGGTTAATACAACCAATGACAGTAGATTCTAGCAAGGACATGAGGAACGGGGACACTACTCCTTGCTTATGGAGTGCCAGCTGGTGCAGCCACTATTGAAATCACCATGGCAGTTCCTCAAAAAGCTGAAGTAAATCCACCACAAAATCCAGCATGCACTCAAAGAACTTTCAGTCTTCATCTTACTACAGACACTTGCTCATCCATGTTCATTGTTTCTCTAGTCATAAGAGCCAGAAATTAAAAATAGCCCAGATGTCCATCAACTGATGAATGGACAATGAAAATAGGATGGATTTACTCAATGGAATATTATCCAGCTGTTAAGAAAAATCAAATAATGAAGTTTGTAGGTTAGTGGACAGAGCTAGAAACAGTCATCCTGAGTGAGGTAACCCATGTCCAGAAAGACAAATAAGTGGATGTTGCCTTTTAAGCTTTAAGTATGTGTGTCTCAGGCCAAATAACTACAGGGGTTAGGTAGCTGGTAAGAGATCAGGCTGGAGGAGAGGATCTTTTATAGGAGTAGAAATAGAATATGGTATTATAAAGGGGAAGTTAGGATAGGGGGATTAAATGGGAAAGGGGCTGCAAGGGCAAGGTATAGGAGTAAATAGAGGGAGAGACAACCACACTAAGGCCATTTGAAAAGCCATATAGAAACCTACTACTGTAGAAGCTTCCCAAAATACAAAGATAAATAAAAGGAATTTAAATGAAGTTATCATATAATGGGGGAGACAGTGCCCCAATTTGACATTATGTGCTAGCAAATAAAACTCCCAGTATCAGCAATGGGATACCTCTTTTTGAGTCTTTCATATTTTTTAACATGGAAACTTAGATAATTGATTTGAGACTTTATTTATTAATGTAGGTGTTTAATGAGAGAATTTTTTTCCTCAGAACCCCCTTTTGAATGCATCCCACACATTCTGGAAATTGGATTTTATTTAGCTTAGTTAAAATGTTTCACTAATTTACTTTACAACTTATTCTTTGGTCTGTACATTATTCTGATATATATTACTTAATTTTCAAATGCTTAGGGATTTTCATGTAAATTGTTGTTATTAATTTTTCAATTTGACTCAGTGTAACCAGAGAACATGTTTTGTACAATTTTGGTTCTATAAGAATTACCTAATGTTGTTTTATTATCAATATGAGTTTTTAGTAATTTCGGAGAAGTAAATAATATCTACATTTCCTCTTCTTGAAAACTCCCTGGATTTTTGACACTATTTACCTACCAGGATCATCTGATCTGCAAGCATTTGACTCATTAGGAGCTTTGTCTATGAAGGAATAGTAAAAGGCCTCTACTATCTTTCAAGGAAACCAAGGAGTTGGTGCCCAAGGATCTAGAAGGATAGATAACAGCCAGGATATTGAGCACTCTGTAGGTCATGAAATCAAAGATTTATGGCCTCCTAGACAAATCTTTTCCCAATATTTGGTTCTGGGTTCAGGGGCCTTACGAAAATTACATGATTAGCAGCATGTACCTTCTTTTCTATCACAAACACAATACTTTCCTATTCTGGTTCTTCTCTGTATGCATTTCCAAACTATCACAAGCTTGGTGCCTTCAAACAACACAAAGATAGAACTCTGACATCAAGATGTGAGCAGGTATGTTCTTCCTCTTGTCTTCAGCATCAAGGGAAGCCCTTGGGCTGTCAATGTGCCACCCCACTCACTTCTCCATCATTACCAGTCCTCCGTTCATTTGCCTATGTCTCTACGCACCATGACCTCTGAGTCCAGTATTGTTGAGTAGAACCCTCCATCAAGGCCTTATCCTAACTTAATTATCTTTACAAATACTATTTCCAAATACAGTCAACTTCACATTGTAGGAAGGTTAAGAGTCCAGTCCAAGGCATCTTCTTGGGAAGAAAATTCCCCTAGACATTTAAATTTTAACAAGTCCTAAGATTCTGATCTTTGAATCACCTCTCAGTGAATCTGTTCTCATTTTGTGTCAAACTTACCTTCCAGTTACCTAGACCAATATACTCAGACCTCATCAGTGTAAAAAGTGTACCTGTAGAGGTGATTACATACATTATGAGATTGGAAGTATAGATTGTACTTTTTGTTGCTGTGATTAAAATATAGGGGAAAAAGCAACTTAAAGAATGGGAGTTTTTTTTTCCACTTACAGTTTGAGAAAGTATGGTCTGTCCTGATGGGCAAGGTGTGGCTGAAGGAGCACGAGGCAGATGCCTGCACTGTGATGCTGTCACAAAAAGAGGGCAGACTGCCGCTGGGGCTGGGCTTCATAATCCATAAGTCCTGTATTTCCTTCTCTAGAGGAAGCCACGTGGTGACTGGTGAAGAGACTGGGTAAAGCATCTGTTGACGAAGAATACTGAAGATTGCTTGTGGCTCCAATATCCAGAGGGCAACAGGAATTATATTCTGGAGCCCCCAGAGAGAGAGCACTGTCCTGGGGAAGAACACAGTGGGCAGAGGAATCCCAGAGCAAGTCCCTGAGTATGAGTACTCCCCAGCATGACCAAAGAGAACAGAGGACCACACATGCCAAGACCTTGTCACAGAAACAAAACAAGATAGGAAGATGGGGAGGAAGAATGGATGGGAATGAAGAGGAAAGGAAGGAGAGAAGGAAGAAAGAGAGAGGAGGAGGAAGGGAAGGAGAGGGAGAGGAAAGAGGGAAAGGGAGGATAAAAGCAAGATGGGGAGAATAAAAGAAAAGAATAAAGAAGAATGGAAGAACATAATGAAGAAAGGAAGGGGAAGAAAAAGGGAAGAAAGGAAAGGGGGAAGGGAGAGGAGGAGAGGGGGGAGGATAGGAAGGAAGAAAGTAAAGGAGGTACAAAGAATAGACTAGAAGAGAAAGCAGAGGTCTTTTCAGTAATACGTCTATGGTAGTTTGAATGACAATGTCCCCATAGGCTCATATGTTTGAATGCTTGATTTCCAGTGGAAATGTTTAGGGAGGATTAGGAGGTGTGTCCTTGTTGGAGGAGGTGGCCTTTGAGTTTTCAAAAGCCCACACCACCCATTCTCTCCCTCTCTACCTGCTGTATGAGGATTAGAATGTAAAGCTCTACTCCAGCACCATGCCTGTCTGCTTCCTACCTTGGTGATCATGGACTAACCCCCTCAAACTGTAATCAAGCCCACAATTAAATGTTTTCTTTTCTAAGCACTGCCTTGGTCATGGTGTCTCTTCAAGGAAATAGAACAGTGACTAAGACAATGTCCTAATTTCTTTCTGAGCCCTCAAAAGAAGAGTCTGTAACACCTCCTTTATACAACTTGCCTCCAGATCAACTCAGCTTTTCTGTATGCTCCTTAGTAATAATTCTTCTAGGGTCTACAGCCACCTAGCTCTATAGTTACTTAATGTCTTGTGGTGCTTGTTGCCACATCACCACATGCTCAATGACAGAATTCAAGTCACTCAGGGATAGGCTAGAGAAACTCTCTCTCTCTCTCTCTCTCTCTCTCTCTCTCTCTCTCTCTCTCTGTGTGTGTGTGTGTGTGTGTGTGTGTGTGTGTGTGTGTGTGTGTGTGTCCATGCATGGGTTTGCAAGACTGAGAAAAACCGATGAAACTAGATAAGGCTGGGCCACCTAGAACAGGCAGGTATTGAGCACCACTAACTGCAAACCACTTATGTGGAATTCCCTCTTCCACTGAAAACCTCATTTCTGACTTTATGCCTTCCAGCTGATTCTGTGGATCCCGCCTGGATCCCACAGGGTGCTCTTATGATTGGATTCAGCTGCTCAGAGGTGTCACCAAACCCACCAAAAGCTGCCATTGCACACTCAGATTATTGTTTGAACAACATGATGCTGTAGCCCAGTCAGTGCGTAACACTGAACCACACAACTTGTGGACTTTGGACCATTTGTAGGAATGACTCCAAGACTTCCCATCACATCACCCTGGCAGTAAACACCAGAGGCGAAAGGAAGACTGAACACATTTATTACTTACATAAAACATTTAATCAGAAATCTGTCCAGGGTCCAGGATACCTCATGGGGGAGTTCAAGATATAATTAATAAATATGAATTAAAAACCCACCAGTAGTCTAACAATAAAGCCATCAATTTTGAATGAAAATTTTACTACTTTAATTAATATTGCACTTTTGAGAAGATCTTCCAACTCACACACCAAAATTCATCGCTCTTACTCAATGCAAAGCCTCACATCTGTTGACTGGATAGAATTTGTGTGAGTTGGTGGATCATTTATATAAAACTATTTTGTATCATATTTACAACTCCAGCATAGAAACAGAAGCTAACCAAAAGCTATACTTTGTGTCTTTAATGGTACTTTGTTTTATCAATTTGTTTCGTAAATTCTTATCTATATGAAATTCCTATTAAATTAAAAATTTTTATAATACAGAATACATAAAGATATTTGTAGCAATTTTTAAAAATGATTTCCCCATCTGTGTCTTTGACATAAGTTTTACATGTTTTCTTCTATTTCAGAAAGTGATTAGGTATTGGTACTAATATCTGTCTGTCTGTCTGTCTATCTATTGAGGGCTAGGACCTCTCTATGTAGTCCTGTCTGTCCTGGAGCTCACTATGTAGACCACACTGGCCTGAAACCTACAAATTCTGCCTTGCAAGTGCTGAGATTAAAGGCATGACCACCGCCTTCAGCAGTATATTTATTTTATTTTGATCTTGGGACTTTAGCAGCGGGCACACGAATCCTTGTACTCAGGTGCCCTAGTTCGGGCAGCGAAAGGCTATCTACCCCCACAGAAGCAGCATTTGTATCTTGTGAAAAATCCTGCCTTGCCCCTACCAGCCTGGGGTGCGTTTCGAGCTCAAAAGAATGATCTCAAAGCTTACCAGGTCTGAAATACACTGTTTCAGGTGCCGTCCAGGTTTTGAGAACACCCCACAGTTGTGTGGCGGGACTTTCTCTTGAGAGAGTTGCTCCCGGGACCACTTTCTCCAACTGAAAGATAGTGTGAGGTTAAGTTCTTAACCCGGTAGTTTCCTTCGGAGGCAGGAAGAGCAGGTTAGTGTTCACCCTGACATTCCGAATCTTACTCCCCACACCGGTCCCCACATTGTGAACCACTGCTGCTAACATGCTTAGCACACTTTTCTCCAGCGCTAAGGTTTTTGCATCTATTAGCATCTTGATATTTAATTTCTATCTGTGTATTTAACCTTCTACATGTATTTTCCTCAGATGTTGCCTTCTAGCCTTCTACAACCACGCTGTATTTTGTCCTCCCTACCTGAAAATCAGCCCTTAATTGAAAATCCCTGCCGTAACATCTTGTAGGCGAACACTCTCCCCTACCCCACCCCCACCAAGGTTCTTTAACCAGTAGTCTTTTCCATATCCCATCTGCAACTGTGGGCATTGGAACAGATGATCCTGTCTGTCAGCCTCACACAGCCATGTCTGTGGGCTCTAAGTGAGTATCTGAAATCAATAGGGATGGAATCATGGTAATTAAATTATAGCACTTACATATAATTACACTTATGTAAAAAATATCCACCCTGACTCGGAGCTGCTCCTGAAGATGATGGACATAAATCTCTGTAAGTGATCAGCTCTCCTTGGGGGTGGGGAGGGGAAAGAGTGTTAATCTTTAAAATTATGCCGGGAAAAATTAGGATACTGGAACTACAATAGTTCAGAGAAACCATCTGATTCTAACTCCATCACGTTTCAGTAATTTTTTGTCTATGACAATTAATTTTTGATGTAATTCTTTGAATCATTATGCCACAGAAATGAACCTCCTAGGCTGGTTTGTTTGCAGCCTGGACTGAGCAGGCTGTGAGGTCTGTGCGATACAATGGCTCTGATAATATCAGGATCACCTGGAGATGGACACTTAGTGATTCTATGTAGGATGCCAAGGAACCAATGCCAGATCCAGAGTGGTCCCAGGAAGGATGCTCCATGTACCTCCAGGATGAGCCATGTGTCTGAAAGGGTGAGGAGGGCAAAATATGAGACTTAACAAAGGAGCTTAGGGAAAAGTGACCAGAGAGAGCCCTACAGACAGTGGGGGACATGGCAGCCACTTTCGAGGGAAGAGTCCACACAGTTCATTTTCATTGCTTCAGGCAGATGGCTTGAGATAAGTCTTGGCGTGACCGTTGTGGGCCACTGTAGAGCCAGGAATGGCTATGCTGGGTGCTGAGGGACTCCGTGGGCTGCTGCACCCAGGAAAGGGCAGGAGTGGGTCCCCTGAGTCTGGGGGATGTCCCTGAGCTGTGTCAGCTTGGCCTGGATGTTAGCAGTCTGCCTCTCATCTACGTATCTTCTCTCAAATTTCCTTTCCAAACACACTTTAAAGAACTTTTGACTCATTTCCTTTTATCTGTGGGTCCCCTTCCCTTTCCTGCACTCTAACTTGGTTGTATCCCATCTCCTCTTTCTTGTCCCCATCTATTTCATGTCAATGAACACCAATTTTTTTTTTAACTCTAATGCTGATGCACATCTTGGACTGTGCAGCCACTGGACCCAGACCGCAGCTGTCCAGGGTTCCTCTGGAAGTTGATTGGAACTGTTTGGGTCAGTGAGGCTCAATGGGCTGTCAGGGTGAGAACACGGAACTGCTTTCCAAACGTCTGATGCCACGCTGAGTAACGGGAACCATGTCAGCTTCTGAGGAGTGCTCCTGTCTGCTCCTCAGCCCTCCTCACTTGGTGCATGACCAGAGGATGAGATGAGTCACGGTTGGGGCTCACAGTTTACCATCATCATACTCGCCATGATGCTATGCCACCCCATTTCCCACCCTAGCCTCGTCCCTTGGGTTCACAATTCTGTGAGGTATTACCATTGTGTGTCTAGCATGCTGAGGTAACTATTCTTACAACTACCTAGAGAATTGCTTTCCTATTCACTGATTTTATCAGACACAGGTTAAAATTGCCCCTATGAGGCTGCACAAGGGGATTTAATCTTTATACAAATAATTTCACATCAAGTATTTTAGTACCTTTAAGTTAAATTTTATTCTGTATTTTTGAATTCGTGTGTCCATAATGCATGGGACCTGTGCATGTGGGAACGTGGGTGTACATGCCCATGGCAGTGTATCATATAGGGAGACCAGATGAGGACATCATCAGGTGCTCCATCAATATAAATCTTATCCCATTGACAAGGGGTCTCTCCTTGAACCTGGAGCTTGACTTTCTCATAGTCTGACAGCCAACGAGCTCCAGCGACCCTCCCTCCACTCCACACAGCTCTGGGGTTACAGATGAGCAAGTGACCACACCTGGCATTTTATGTGGGTTCTAGGGATTTGAGTTCAGGACCTTGTCCAGCAGGGTTTTTACCCATTTGAACTTCTCCATAGCCCCCTTTTCTATATTTCTAAGTTGTACAGTGTATCTTGTAGGATACCTACTGACAAGGCGGTTACTAGCATTCAAGGAAATCAACATATTCATCTCAAACAGCTGACCTTTTTAGTTGTACAAGAACAGCTAAAATCTACTTATTTATCGCAAATCCCGTAGCGTATGGCTTATTCCTGCCAGTAATCTTTATCCGATGTGTGTCTTGATTTGTGCCTTCACAGTCCTCCCCAGCCCCTGCCCTGGTGACCATTGCTTTGTTGTGTATCCCTGTGCATTTGAGTTGGGGTTTGTGGTTCTACACAGAGGAGACCACACACAATGTTTTCTTCTGTGTCTGTCTTCTCACAGTTCAGTCTGAAGCGCTCCAGTTTCCTCCACGCTGTAGTAAACGGCGTGAGCTCATTCTCTGAAGACTGACTATATCGTATAATGCCCTCGTGTCTTTACCCATCTGTGCCCCAGAGACCGTGAGGTTGCATTTGCGTCCTGGCTGCCATGAACAGCGCTGCAATGCCCAGGAGCACGTAGATGCCTTGCGAGGGTGGTGAGTTCATTTCCTCTGTGAATAGACTACTTCCGTGGGATGGCTGAGTCAGGGGAGAGCTCTGCTTTTAATTTCTCATGGTTTTCCAAAAGGACTGCTCCAATCTGCATTCACACTGATGGCATGCAAGAGCTGGTTGTCTTTTCTCCAGACCTTCGACAGCATTTACCTGCTCACCTTTGGCAGCAGCCATCCTAGCGGTTAAGGGGTGACACTGTAGCAGCTTTGGTCTGATGATTGCTGATGGGAACATCTTGCATATGTCTATTTCTGCGTCTTCTTTGATGTGTTTACTCACAGCTTCTGCGTCTTTCTGTTTCATCTCTCCTAGGGTGTTTGTGGAAGTTCTCATACTGAAATGGGTTTCTGAGTGTCTACTTTTCTAGGAATCACGTCATCTGATAAATTCATCACAGATAATACTAGCTAGTTTTCTTTGGAGTATAGGAACTAAGACGTTGGAATCTGCTGTGAGGCCAGCACTTGGATTACCCACTGTCATACCTTGTACTGTCTCTTTCCACTGGAACTTCCCCTTCTCTGCTTTTGTGGTGACCCACAAAAGACTGTTTATGTGGACATAAACAATGACAATGAACGGTCTACATCCAAAATTTAAACAACTGTGAAGATGCTGTGCCACGAATTTGTTTCACCAAAATGCTAGGTCCATATGATGCCAAAAGATACACAATTTCTCATTATGTAGATCTTTGTCATTAGGTAATTACCCTGCGAACTTTCACTTTCCACCTATGAAGACATATCTGCACACTCTTACAATTTAATTAGATGGTAGTGTCACTTGGTGCTTTGTGATCATATTTGGACAAAGCACGGCTTAATTGGAATTTTGTGTTTAAGAAACCATGCTGGGCGGTGGTGGCGCATGCCTTTAATCCCAGCACTTGGGAGGCAGAGCCAGGTGGATCTCTGTGAGTTCGAGGTCAGCCTGGTCTACAGAGCAAGATCCAGGACAGGCACCAAAACTACACAGAGAAACCCTGCCTCAAAAAAAGAAAAAGAAAAAAAGAAAAAAAAAGGAAAGAAAGAAAGAAAAAAGAAACCGTTGATCTATTAAAGGAAACCCAGGACACAGAAGGCACTGCTGTTAGTGAGACTTTCCATATTAGCAGATGCCCATTAACATGTCCAACCACAAACCTCGAGTTCTGGGTCCAAGAAAAATGTCATTATTACCCACCATGACAATCCCTAAAGACGAGGAACAGGAAATACTAGCCTGTGAATATTTCAACTCTGCATCCCACCACTCTCTAAGCCATACTGGATGGACTTGAGTCAGTCCCATGAAAAACCCTATTCTCCCTAACTAGATCCCCCAGGTGCTGACAAATGGGCCATGTGGGTATCCCAAGACTAACTCCACCACAGGCAGAGTCTTTGCAGTTCTCTTCTATCCTAGAGATCCTGGCTCACTTTACATGTTGTTATTAATCATGCTCATTTTAAAGATAATTTCATTTTAATACATTGCCAATGCAATTCTCTAGGGTACATAAGAAGTAATCTATCTTAGGCACATCTGGTTGGTTCCATTTCCTGTTCCTGCAGCAGTCGTCTATTCTGCTTTTAGCTAGGGGAAGCGACCTGAAGTAAAGGCATGTAAAGTACATGCTGAGCCGTGTTCTAACTTGCAAACGTCTTCGGGGTCACTGCGTTGAGATGGTGCCAGTGAGTAATGGTGCTCAGGAGGAGCACTGTGGCTCTTTGACTGCAACTTATTTAGTATACCTGGCCTTGTTGCCAGGACTGTGCTCCCTTCTCTGGGTAAGAGGACCAGTATTTCAGAGAGCCAAATAAGCTTTTTGAGAGACTCATAAATCTACAACTATAAAAAACTGGTCTGCTATTTAAGCCACTTAACTGGTCACCCAGCACTTCCTATTTGCTTAGGTGTGTGGAATAAAATTTATTGTGTCTAGAAAGCCCCTCTGGTGTTTTGATATTAGACTAAGCCATATAAAATTGCCTTTTTTGTATGTAACAATATTACCCAGTATTAGCAGTTCTAAAAGGTGTTGTGGATGTGCTGGTACCTTACCCATCAGGAACTTTCCACAGATAGGAAAGACTATCAGAGGATAGTCACACTCTGACTGACCATGTATTTTGTAGACTGTCACCTTACATTTTGAACATTCTAGCTGGAAAATGTTTCTTAAGAGATCCATTCAGAGTTACTAGATGAACTCATGACTACTTAGTCATGAAAGCAAAGTAAAATTTCCCCCTTTTCAATTCATTAGGAATATGGATGAAATATGGTGAATAAAGTCTTCTCCATGTTCCATTCTGCTTGTGTCTAAGGTACAAGGAGCATAGAAGGAAAGTTAAGCACACTTGAATTGCGTATGCATACTGATTCCAGGAAGAGCCATGGCTCCATCACTGCTCCCATGAGGAGGTTGGGTGAGAATGTTTGCATGGGGGAATCATGTTTATCATTCTGTTGGAGAATCCTAGAAATTCCAGGGCACCATTCAGTCTAGTGGGATAAACCTGTTAATTAGGCATTTGGGGGCACATCTGTTCTCCTACAGTAGCATCAAAGTTTTAGTTCTTACATTAAGATCTATGATGCATTTTGAGTTGCCTTTGGTACAAGATGAGAGATAGAATCTAGTTTTACTTTTCTACAACTGGATATTCAGCAACACTTGAAGAGGTCCTCTCTGTTCCCCACTGAAGGTGTTGATACTTTTGTCAAAGATTAGGTAGCTGTACTTGTATGGGTTTGTTCCTGGGTTCTCTATTATATTCTGTTGGATCTGTATCTATTTTGTGCCTGTACCAAGCTGTTTTCATCATTATAGCTCTGTAGTATAGTTTGAGGTTGGATATTGTAATACCTCCAGCGTTAGCACTTACACTCAAGAGTTGATTTAGCTAATGCAGCATATTTGTGCTTCCATGTGAATTTTAGAGTTGTTCTTTTCTACTTGTGTGAAGAAGGTCATTGGACTGTTGACTGGAATTGTATCAAAATGGTGTGTCCTATTTAGTGATGTGGCCATTTCACAGCATTTATTCTGCCAATCCTTGAGCATGGGAGGTCATTTCATATCCTAGAGTCTTCTATTATTTCTTCATTTGATATCTTAAGGTTTTCTTTGTGGAGGTCTTCCTCTCCTCAGTTAGGTTAGGTTTATTACTAGATACTTGGTTTTTTTAAATGAAGTTATTAGGAATGGGATTTTTCTCCCTGGTTTCTTTCTCAACAGGTTTGTTATGGGCATAGAGAAAGGCTATTGATTTTTGTGTGCTGATATTTTACCCTGCTACTTGGCTAAAAATGCTCATCAGATTACAGAGTCTTCAGATAGATAATGTGGTAGTTTGAATGTAATTATCTCCCATAATTTCATAGGGAGTGGCACTATTAGGAGATGAGGCTATGCTGGAGGGGGTATGGCCTTGTTAGAGGAAATGTGTCACTGAGGGGTGGGCTTTGAGGTTTCCTATGCTCAGGATACCTCCCAGTGTCTCAGTTGACTTTCTGTTGCCTGTAAGATGTAGGACTCTCAGCCACCTCTCTAATACCATGTCCCACCATGATGATAATGGACTAACCTCCAAAAATGTAAGTGAGCCACCCCAATGAAGTGTTTTCTTTATAAGAGTTGCCGTGGTCATGGTGTCTCTTCACAGCAATAAAAAACCTTACTAAGGTAGATTCTTTCAAGTCTTTGCTGTACAGGATCATATGATCTATGAACAGGGATAATTTGACTTTCTGGATAGGATTCTGCTAGCATAGGAAGTACAAATAGACAAATGAGATTGGATCAAGTCAGAACTTCTGAGCAGGGCCTGGTCATACAGACCCTAGCCATTCAGGAGACTGAGGTAGGAAGATTGCAAGTTCAAGACCTACATGGGTGACTTAGTGAGTTCTTGTTTCAAACCTGATGGGTGAAAATAAGATGGTTAAGGATGGAGCCCAGTGACAGAGTGCTTGCTTACTGTGCACAAGGCCCGATGCTCAGACCCTGTTACTGAAGGCAAATAAGAGAAAACTCAGCATAGCAAAAGGCACAATAAAGACATAGACCACAGAAAGAGAAGGGATCTTCCAGGTGTTCATCTCATAACACCTAAAGAACTCAGAAACTTTGGGGCTTGAGAGCTGGCTCGGTGACTAGGAGCGCCCGCTGACCCTGCAAAGGACCTGGTTTTAGTTCCCAGCACAGACATGACAGCTCACAACTATCTGTAACTCTAGTCCTAGAGGATCAGAAACCCTCTTCTGGCCTCTCCAGGCCTCTACTCGTGAGGTGTACATACACACATGCGGATAAACACATATAAAATTTTTAAAGAATTAAAACCTTAAAGAACAAAAGTTCCCATTAATAAAGGTGCAGTTTAGCCGAGCAAACATTTTCAAGTGGGGAATTATAAAATAAAGTAAAATAACAATGACATTTGGAATAAGATTAATAGACAAAGGAGCAGCACACACTGGTATATACATATTTAGGGAAATTTCACACTCTTCTACCAAGAAAATGTTTCCTGGGAGAAATGTGTCTTACTGCTAGAAATCACATTAATTTAAAACTTGAAGGCAGCTGTTGTCGTTCAAGCCTTTGAGGAATGGAGGTAAAAGAGTCGTATACAGAAACAGCATAGGTTTGAGGAGCACTCTGGCGAAACAGGGAGGAAGGACCTGACCCAGGGGAGAGCAATGAGAAAGACATTCTAGTGTGTGTGCACAGAGGGTGGAGGTTCGCCACCAGAAAGATACAGCACGGAACAGATGCAGTAGTTACCTTCCTCTATGGAAGGAAAGGAGGAAGAGCTTTGTTTTGCTTTGGTTCTCCTCACAGTTTGAGGATGCAGCCCCACGGAAGGGAAGGCATGGAGGTGGCGGCAGCAGCAGCTGTGGCTGTGGCAGCAGGCACTTGCTCACATCTGGCTGCATCAGGAACCAGAGAAAGGAGCATGCCAGTGTTCCAGGCTTTCTCCTTTTCCCCTTTTCAGGCAGTCCAGGACTCTGATGCCACCCACACTCAGGGAAGTTTATTAGTTCTACCGAGGAAGCACCCTGGAAGACACACTCAGAGTATTTCCTGGGAGTTCTAAATCCAGTCAAGCTGACAATGATGATTGCCCAGCACAATAGCTGGAGAAAGAGTGGGCATAGCTGTTTGTCTTCTTGATGCACAGGTGCCCTGAAGTGAAACCATTAAGAGGTCTAATTAGATGGAGTGACTGACTGAACACTAGACATCATTCTAGAAGATATCTATAATATGCAAAATAATATGAGTTATATTAAAGTCTTGATTAGCAATTGGAAATCAACATTATTTAAAAACCTGCCAGTATGAAAACATGAATAGCATTTTATAGACATCATCAACACCTTGGTGATATTAGTGAGTTATGAATATCTTTCACACATCATGAGCATCTGTAATGAAGAGAGTTGGGACATCTTTCTGTTGCCAAATCCTGTCACGTCTCCGAATTCCTAGTGATTGTGGAGGAGCAGGTCAAAGTACTCTTTTTACTCCTTCGGATGGATGACCTGAAATGTGCTTTACCTGGGTATGTGTTTTCTCATACAACTACTTCTGAATTCTCTGTCTCTAGATTGAAAGAAAAAAGTGTTCTCATGCCTTAGTACCACATTTTCCAGGCTTCAAGGACAAGTGGCGTCCCAGTTACGCCATCTTCTCCTCCTTGGGACCACGCCACTTTCCTGGGATCCTCTATGCTCCTAAGGTGACCTGTACAATAAATCTCACTGTGAAGTCAGATTGGAGAATCTCTATGAATGTTTTGTGACGTTCCAAGGACAGGGAAGCACGCCACTCTCATAAAACGATCATTTGGATTTATTTTGAGGCAGCATCACACATGTTGCCCACAATCTGTTTCTAATTCATTAAAATATTTTTATTTTACTTTAAAGGCTCTGTGAGCTGATAGCTTGCTCTCACAGGATAGCCCTCCCCGGCGGGGAGGGTGCAGCTGCTCCAGGTAGTGTCGCTCATGCTTGATTATGTATATCACCGTGCACTGTGTTTATAAATTATGTTTATTGTGTTATAATTAGTAGTGCTAACAGCACATAATATCAATAAGGTCGTTAAATATGTAAATAATAAATAATGGCAATATCAATGCCGCCATGCGGCTCTCAGCAGCGTGCACATTCAGTCAGCCTAGGTCCACATTTCTCATCATCAGTGAGACATGGAACAGAGCCAATCACTGGATTGCTGAGCACAAAGCCAAGTGCAGGAGTTGTATGTGAATTTGCTTAATCAGTGGAAAGGGCAAATGTACACACACATTATTTTCTTAAGAAATTGAGAATTGCTATGCACTGTAGCAGACTTTACAAAACAGTGGACTCTGGGAAATTGAGAAGCAGATTTGGGGCAGGGAAAGGCCTGTTCAGCTTCCCTTGCAAATGGCATCTGTTAAAATGTCCTGGCATAGTGGCCCTGTGCTCCCACTAACTGCCTGTGGAGAAGGGAAAAGCATGCACACTGGAACTCTTCACAAGAGCAAAGACTCCACAGTGCACACAAAAGCTTTGGGGTAACATTTTGCTGGCTGCGCTAGAATTGAAGCAGTTAAAGAACACGTTGATGGGTAAACTTAATTGATAGAATCTCAAGTCACTCTGCAGGGACCCACTGTGGAGCTGAGGACAAGGACACACACCCAAGTGGTCACAGGTACAAATAGGGCATGTAGATTGAGATCATTCATTTGTGAAAATCATGTGAGGAAGTGTGTGGGGTGGGGTGCACATGCCTGCAGGAGAAGAGAAAGGGGATACCATGACTAGAAGAGAAACAGCAGGTGCTAAGGTCTGTTTCACCAGGAAAAAAATGAGTGTAAGGGGCTTTGGCGTCTTCTGCATCCCAACCACAGTGCAAGGGTGACAATTACACAGTGGGTGGGAAAGGCCAGAGTTGACATCAGCCAGAAATGATTCGAGGTACTGATCAAGAGGGGAATTCATAAGGGGGAATCAAGAAATGGAAAAGTCTCAGACGTGATAAGATGTCTAGCTGAACCAGAAAAGAATTGTTAAAAAAAAAGAACAAAACAAAATAGAATAAATAGGAGGGGAGACCCAGTAAGGACACACCCGGGAAAACTGTGCTAAGCAGAGAGTGGTACTGTGGGCTGAGAATAGCATGGTGGCACCAGGTCTCCACTCTTCAATTGGAGCTAATAATTAGCAGAAACTCTAAAAAATCATTCAGTAGGAAGAACAAAATCCAAGATGAACAAAAGGCTAAAATCATCCTGAAAAAAAAAAAAAGAAAAAAGTTTAAAAGAAGTTTAAATGTCCACTGATACCCATGGAGGTGGAGTCAGATGCTATATCTTAAAACAGACTCTGTAAAGATAGGGTGTGAAGGGGTCAGAAATGCCCACTGAAAACCTAAAATACAGCCATGATAATTCAGAAATTATCATCCCGATTGAAACAGTATCAGCAGGATTCTGAAAGGAGCAGAACAAACACACAGTCCCAGAACTAAGGAAGAGGGAATGAGAGGGAAATTCCAGGAGCACCAGTACCTCAGGAGCACCGGTTCCCCAGGAGCACCAGTACCCCAGGAGCACCAGCACCCCAGGAGCACCAGCACCCCAGGAGCACCAGTACCCCAGGGGCACCAGTACCTCAGGAACACCATCACCCCAGGAGCACCAGTACCCCAGGAGTACCAGTACCTCAGGAGCACCAGTACCTCAGGAACACCATCACCCCAGGAGTACCAGTACCCCAGGAGTACCAGTACCCCAGGAGCATCAGTACCCCAGGAGCACCGGTACCTCAGGAGCTCCAGTACTCCAGGAGCACCAGTACCTCAGGAGTACCAGTACCTCAAGAGCACCGGTATCTCAGGAGTACCAGTACCCCAGGAACACCAGTACCCCAGGAGCACCAGTACCTCAGGAGTACCAGTACCCCAGGAGCACCAGTACCCCAGGAGCACCAGTACCCCATGAGCACCAGTACCTCAGGAAATCCTCCTGAGTTATGGAATGGAGGTCCAGAAAAAAAGAACTTAAACACCCAGAAGAAAAATAAGTAAAGATATAATAAAAAAAAAAGTCACTGTGGATCAATGATCGAATGTCATGTCCTACCACAATGAGTGTAAGTAGTGTTACAAGACATGGTATGGTAGCTTTCAGAGAAATGGACACAATGGGAAAACTTCACACAACCACAGAAAACCACAATGCAAGTCACACAAAAGCTAAGAGCGGGAATACTCTTGGGCATGCCACAGGATCTGGTGCCACCAAAAATAATGAGCAAATATTTCCAAATATTTCTGGAGCAAATTACTTCCCACCTAGGATTCTAAACCTACTAGACTACTAAGCAAGTGTGAGGACAAACAAGCAAAGTGCTGATAAAATCATCCAGCATCCCCCAAGTACAGCAGTGTACTCAGGAAACATGGTCATTTCAATGAATCATAATCTTAAAAGGAAAATAAAATTTTAAACACATGAACTAAAACAGCTGAGCAAACTCAAGCCTTAAGTAAAAGGCCTATCAGTAAGGCCTTCTACACCATTAATAAATGAATAACCAGGCATGTTTACCTATATATCCGAGGTAAACAGGAGAGATGCTCAATTTCTTTCCTAAATATAGAATGTAATTTGTATCACTCAGTTGAAAATTAAAACTCAGAGAGAAATAATTTCATAATCATTTGTAAATATAGACTGAAGGTCTCACTTAAGCCCTTAAAATGAAATAAATAATACTTATAAAAATCATTCTTGCATGTGCCCGTGTGTAATGTTTATGTGGGTACCCACATGTACATGCATATGTGTGTACATGTATGTGGGTGCCCATCATCCTCAGTAGCTACTTCACTTTGTTTTTTGAGCCAGAGTCTCTCACTGATCCTGGAACTCAGTGATTGGTGGGACCAGACCACCAACAAGTCCCACTGACCCCCTGTCTTTTATGCACAGGCCTGGGATTACAGCCACATACCTCCATGCCTAACTTTTCATACATGGGTTTTGTGATCAAACACAGATCCTCATGCTGTGTGACAAGCAGTCTACCAACTGAGACATCTACTCAGCCCCCCAAGACTCATCACCAAGCAGGGTTTGTACAAACAACACGAGGAAATCAAGTAGATGAGTTAAAATTCCCAAAGGCTCAAACTGACACTGTTTCTCAAGCTCTGGTCAAGGCGCCCACACCATGGAAATAAGTGAAAACTTAACAACCAGATTTGTGATGAATCAGCATCAGGTAGGTGAGGTGGGGCAGCTGCTGATGTCCTTGAACTTCAGAGATTATCATATGAAGCAAGTTGTGCTGGGGGACTGGACAGACAGACCTAATCTTCCCCAGACAGCATCCTCTATCAGTTCTCTGTGATGATTAATGCCGATTGTCAGCTCTACAGGGTCTAGAATTACCTAGGTAACAAAACTCAGAGCCTGTGTTTAAGGAAATTTCTCGATTGGTTAATTGAAGTGGGAGTCACCATTCCAGGGGCTGGAGTCCTGGTGGCTGAGGTCTGGGGTTCTGGGATCCTAGAGGCTGGGGTCCTGGGGGCTGGGGTCCTGGGGGCTGGGAGCTGGGGTCCCAGGCTGAACAGAAGTATGAGCTAAGTACCAGCATCCATCTCTTTCTGTCTCCTGACTGCAGGGGCAGAGACCTCTACCCCAAGATCCCTCACCACTCTGGTCCACATTAAAATAAATGCACCCTCCTTGAGTTTCTCTGGTCAGGTATTTGTCCCAGTGATGAGAAAAATGACATCACATTCCCCTTCTGTTTTGAGTTTAGCATTTATGGTTCCTCCAAATGAAGATTCATGTGGGTATTATTTGTTTGTTTGTTTGTTTGTTTGTTTGTTTAGGTCTGATCTATATCTTTTACTATTTTTTTTTCACTAGGCTATGAGTTTATAGTGAATGGGCTCCAGCAGCACAGGCTAGAATGAAGTATGCTTCTCTGGGTGCATCAGGGGCTGCAGTTGAACCCAGGTGCCTTTCTCTTTGGCATCTGTTCCTTTATCTGTTTCAGGAAGCCATCTTGGCTCTCAGAGCACTCACAATGCTCAAAATGTGTATCTTAGCATTTCTAGTACAGTGATAAAGACACCATGGCTATAAACATTTTGGGAAGGGATGGGCTTATTTCTGCTTATAGTTTCACACCACAGTCTATCACCAAAGGAAATCAGGACAGGAACTCAAATGGCAGGAACCTGGAGGCAGGAGCTGATGCAGAGGCCAGTGGAGGGGTGCTGCTTCTGGCTCACTCCTTGTGGCTTGCTCAGCTTGCTTTCTTATAGAACCCAGGATCACAAGGCCGGGGTGGCCCCACTCACAATGGGCTGGCCCTTTCTAATCAATTACTAATTAAGAAAATGCACCACAGCCTTGCCCACAGACCAATCTTGTCGATGCATTTTCTCAATTGAGTTTCCCTCTTCCCCCAGATGACCACAGCTTGTGTCAGGTTGACATAAAACTAGCCAGCATAGCACACTAACACTCTTGGCAAGGATCCTACCCTTAACTTGCTTGTTTACAATGATGCCCATGCTGAATGACCTTGTATCCTCTTCCAGTTTTTGATGATTCTTTTCCTTAATGTCTACAATTTCACCCTTCTTGTAGATCTGTGGGTATGACCAAAGGAACAACTCCATGTTTCCTGAAAGGCCTAGAGAATGTGTTTCAGGGGCTCCTCTTTTACTTTGTGCTTGTCATTTTGACAAATCACTAGAAGATGGCTGCCATGGCCAAGAAAAGGCTTCTGCTGCTTTCTAGAGAACCTTTCCATCAGTGGCATTTACGGTAAGTAGCTTTCAGGTAGTCAGGTTCCCCACCTTCTTGGGTTCCCATGTAGGCGTCAGTGTGCACTCAGAGCAGCTCTAAGAGCTGGCTGTAAATGAAACCATGCAAGCAATTCTACATGCGACAGTACAGGGAGAGTGATGTGTGATAAAAATAGCATCTCAAATTAGTGAAACGGGAAGAGTATTCAACCACCAGGAGTGTAAGTGCGTGCGTGCAGCTAGAATCACGGGCTCCCATCCATTTTATTAATTTACCCAGGGGAAAATTAGAAGATTCATTGTTACATACAATTGCAATTTCTTTTTATCTTATTTTGGGCATAATAGACTGCTACCTACCCCATCTATCTAAGATAGAACAGGAAGGATAAGCAAACAGGGGTCTTAATCAAAAAGGTTCAAGAAGGGATGTGACACAATGGTTCACATTCAGCATCAAGTCTAGATTGACTTTGGGGAGAGGATGCAAGAATCTGACGTTCTTATGTTGCGACACATCAGCCTCTTTTGCTCTGGGCAAAACCAGAAATGCCCCTGTGGCAGTGTCTACTTGGGAATTGTCAAAAGTGTGCTCCTTAATGAGATTAAAGGTTCAGCCAGAGAGAATCAGTTAACTGTATTATAGGCATGTTGATATTGCAACTGTTGAAAATCTTATTTAAAAAAGAAAAAAATGTCCAATAGTGTCTGTTGCATTCATTGCTAACCGTGATACTGTACCACCTGCCCAGGGATGTATTTTGGTCTAGTGTGGAAGGATGCTGAGCCGATGAAGTTTGAAAATATATCCAATATTTATGTCTTTGTATATGTGAATAAAATTAGTGCCTATTGTTTTTCCAATGTAAAGGGGAAAGGTCAAAGTTTGTATAGGCTGTGGATGATAGATTCTAACTTTGATCTCCATTGGGAAAGATGTTGTCCAAGAAGTCTACCCATGCAATGTGTTTCAGAAGTGGGATAAATGTAAAAATATGGTGGTAAAACCTGATGAAAAGAAATATTTTATACTCAAATCCTCCTGAATATAAAATCATAGAAAATAAGGATCAAGATAATATTAAAGTTAAGCATTTTATGTAGCTATACATAATATTAATGTATACTATGTACACATGTTACTAGAAAATAGGAGAGGAAAACCTCCAAACAACTGGAACTGCATATCTCATGATGACAGACCCAGGAGTTATTTTCCTTCTTTTTTTAGCATATGTTAGTATAATATTCTAAAGTGATGTATGAAATTTATAATAAAAAAGCTTGTTAAAATCCTGATGTACTTATCTGTTCATGAAGTGACCATCTCTGTAATCATGGAAGGAAGATTTGAGGTTAGAACTTGTGTACCTTGTGATAACTTCTCAAATTCCCAAAAGTAGCAATGGGTTCCACTCCCTTGTGCACCTCATACCTCATCATGACCACTGGGTCATTAATAATCCTGGTTTACCATCTAGGGCTTCTTCCTCACCCCAAGCCATGTGGCAGGGAATTATTTTAATTAGGGATTTCACGTGCATTCCAAACACCTCCATTCTCCCTCCTTCCCCCCTCTCTCTCTCTGTCTCTCATATATATAATCTTTGTGGAGGGGGAGTGTGGATGAGCGAATGCTCACATGTGTGTGCTGAGCGGATGCTCACAGTCACGGAGGCAAAGGCTGAAGTCAGCATACCTCTTTTTGATGATTTCTCTACCTTTTAGTTCTTTTGTTGCTGTCCTTTGAGACAGAGACCCTCTCTAAACCTGAGCCTCACTGTTTCCATCAGACTGGCTGGCACTGTTTGCACCAGGCTGGCTGGCCAGTGATGCCCTGGGGTCAGCTTATCTGTACTTCTGCCAGTGCTGAGGTTACAGACATGTGCTGCTGCGCCCAGCTTTTCGAGGGTTCTGGAAATCTAAACTCAGGTCCTCATGCTTGCACAGAAATCATTGTATCCACTGAGCTAGTCCCTATGCCCTAAGTTCTTTTGTGTGCAGTACTTACCAGGCCCACACTCCTAGGGGAAAGGGTTTGAAAGAAAAGCATATCTTCCCTGGCAACTGCCTAGTCTGAAGCATTCCGCTCTGTTCCTTACCCTGTCCGTGGCTTCCTGGATATAGTAGAAATGTTGCCCTAAAAGCAACGTCTGCTGTAGCCCTTGAACTGCCTGCGTTATCTATCCCTCGGTCCAGGAGGAACAGGAGGAATTGTCAAGTGACAGCCACATGAAAGCGAAGAAGGAATGGAAACTTCAGATGCTAAGATGGTTTGTGACAAATACTTAGACACAATGACACACCACATGGCTGAGATTCTTTACCTGCAGCACATGTGGAGAACTGTCAACAGTGAAAATGCTTCTGAGAAGCCGCTATGTGATATCACTGAGGTTTGGGGGCTCCGCGTGGGAAAGACAGGCTTCCTTTGCATGGCTTGGTAATATTTTCTCACCCACAAATCATTTTTATTCCTACTTTCTTTCACTCTCTCAAACCAGGATTTCTTGAAGGAAAACACATAGACACACACACACACACATACACACACACACATACACACATACACACAAACACACATATGCTCACACACATAGATGTGCACATTAAAACACACAAAAACATATGCCCCCCCCACAAACACACTTATACATACACACACATACACACATATAAGCACACACAAACACAATCAGTTTCAAGCAATGTATCTAGTCACTTCCAGAAATAGTCTTCCCTATTGTATAGAAAGTGATCCTATTTGGGTCACTTTCTGGCCCAAAGGGAAAATTCCTGACTGGTATCTCAGGGACTCCATGGAAAGGGTTCTAAAAGTAATAATTTCTATGGTTGTATGTTGAGGACTTCTGTACAATGTGCTGCTAAGGAAAAAATCATGAACAGGCATGTTTTCCTTGCTAATCTCTTCCCATTTACCCACTCTCTAAAGGAAAACCATGGAGCTCAAGTCTCATGTTTAAAAGAACGAATTACTTTATTTTTATTTATGCATATATGTATCTATATGGGTGTGGTGGTTTGAATGAGAATGGCCCCATAGGCTCATATATTTGAATTCTTGGTCACCAGGATTACAAGGATTAAAAGATGTGGCCTTGTTGGGGGAAGCATGTCACTGCATGTTCACTTTGTGGTTTCAAAAGCCTATACCAGGCCAGGCCTAGCCTGCCCCACACCCCTCTCTCTGTGTCTATCTGTCCGTCTATCTGTCTGTCTTTCTCTCTTCTGCCTGCAGATCAGAATGCATGGATCTCAGCAACTTCTCCAGCATGCTTTCGTGCTCTCCACCACGACAATAACAGACTAAACCTCTGAAACTCTAACTAGGCCCCCAAGTGAATGTTTTATAAGAGCTGCCGTGGTGGTGGTGTCTCTTCACAGCAGTAGAACAGTGACTACGACAGGGGAGTTGTGTGCATGTGAGTACAGGTGCCCACAGAAGCCAGAAGAGAGTATCGGATCTCCTTAAGCTTTAGTTACAAGTGGCTGTGAACCTCCTGATGTGGGTGCTGGGATCCGAACCTCCATCCTCCGGAAGAACAGCAATTACTCTTAACCCATGGAGTCACCTTTCCAGCTCCCAGGACTCGGTTCTTGATTCTTTTCTCTATCTAAACTCACAGCGTGGTAGAGCTTCCAACACAGCCTACATGTCCGAGTTCCCCACATGTCTCCTGCCGTATCTCTCTCCCGAACTCCTCAGTTAACTGGAAATGCTAGCATAAATAGCTTGCATGTCCAAACACTGTCTCACAAGTAACGTGCCAGAGGCCTGAGTCCTCCACTTTCCCTCCGAGCAAGCAACAAAGGCAGTCATTCTATCTTGGGCACTCCTGTCCTTTCCTCCTCAGAGATTCCTCAGACAGACCATCAGCAAACCACTCCAACATATTCAACCTGTAGCTAGAGACTAACCAGTGTCCACCATGAGTCCCCCTCTCTCTTCCCTTCCACTTTATGAGACCCCCGGCACATGTGCATCGGTCTTTGTCACGGCCCCTGTAGTCCTGATGATTGGGTGTATCAGGCTTCTTCTCTTAGGTCACCAACCAGCTCCCAAATCATGACACAGAGACTTATTATTAGTTTTGAGTGTTCAGCTGAGCTTAGGCTCATTTCCGACTAGCTCCTTTAACTGATATTCACCCATTTCTCTTTATCTACCTTTTGTCTTGGGGCTTTTTAAACTTTTCTTACTTTCTTGCTGCCCCTATGTCTGGCTGGCTGAGGACTGCCTGGCTTCTGGCCCCAGGTGTCTCCCTCATTCTCTCCTCCTCCTTCTCTTGTTCTTCCCTTTCTTTCTCCCAAGCCTAGATTTCTCTTCCTATTTATTCTCTCTGCCTGCCAGCCCCTATCTATCCTTCCTCCGCCTAGCTATTGGCCATTCAGCTCTTTATTAGACCAGTCAGGTGCCGTAGGCTGGCAAGGCACAGCAAATGCAACACATCTTTACATAATGAAACAAATGCAGCATAAACAAAAGTAACACACCTTTACACAATTAAAGCAATATTCCATAGCAGAAACAAATGTAACACATCTTTTCCTAGTTAAAATAACATTCCACAACAGTTTGGAACTCTTATTATGTCTCTGCCCCATACTTCTTCACTCTGGTTCCATGTTTTTGCTGAGTTTGCCCACATGCTTTCAGGGCCTTTGCATTGCGGATTCCCCAGATTATAATACCTCCCCAAAATTTGCATGTCTAAAGCCCTTGAATTGTTCCCTCCTCCCTAGATGCATGCCATCCCTAATAGTGCCTCTTTTCTAAAAAAACTCTCCAGCTTCAAACACTTGTGTTCTCTATGTCTTATTGTTTACTATTAGCGTATAATGTATTGTTTCCCCTCACCACAGAAAGCAAGCTCTGTGGAGACAGCATTTTCCTGTTCCGGTTCGGTTTGACGTCTTCCCTGACACATTTTAAAGGATCTGGACTGAGTAGTGCTGAACCGTAATATATTCCCAATATCTGCTTAATGTGGGAAGAGACTCCCTAAAACGACATCTTAATCACTCTAAATATGCAGATTCCCAAAAGGGAGGTTTTTAGTGCTAAAAGTAACCCACCCCATGTGTATGAACCTGGGACTTAGAGATGTTCTTGGCAAAACTGAATGTTACAGCACCTGGACGGAAGAGCTGCCTAACAGAGTGGGTGACATATGAGCTTGACAACAGGTCTATGAAAGTGTCATAGGAAACACCAGGATGCTACCCTCTATAATAAGACGCACACACCAAATGATATATATGAGCTCATGTTCAGGAATCCGTACAACCACAATTACATACACCAGGTCATGTGCAATAGGCCACACATAGGCTACCAAATACCCTAGACCCTGTACAACAGGCCGTGCAAACCATGTCAAATACACCAGGCTACCTGCAATAAACCAGAAGCCAGAAGGGAGTGTTGGATCTCCTGAAGTTTTAGTTACAGGTGGTGGTGAGGCTCCTAATGAAGGTGCTCACGGGTTGTGTGACAAGCAGGAAGTATGCCCTGGAAATGTCATCTCAAGTCCTCAGATCAAAACCTGTCACTAAGCCTGCCCTAGTTCACTGAAGAGTCCTCTGTCACCTGACTCCTGGACACAGCTTGTGCAGTGCATAGACCTCCTCTAGGCATTACTCCGAGGTACTTCTTTGGTCCACCTTCAAGCCAACTGACTCCAACAGGTCAGCAATTGTTTGAACTAGCTCAGAAGGTCATTGCTTGGATAATCACAGCTACCTGCCTGATGTTCCAAGGCACACATTCCCAGATGAACCAATAAGTAACATGACACAATGGAAATACCCATCTCATGGTCATCTTGTATCTGCCAGTTTGTGGTGTCACTCCAGATGGGAAATTAAAAAGCAACATGAAAAAATGTCCTCTTGAAAGCACCCTTTGGAAGTGTTCTGTTAGCCTGGTTACTGATACTCCAGGGTGCCCCAGCATCTCCAATCTGATGGGCTGAGGGACGCTCCTCCCACCTTAGAAAGAAGTCCATACATTACAACACTTCATTACAGCAAATGGCCACTTGTTATTAATGCTGATGTTGATTGCATGCATAAGCAGCAAGCACCCCTCCCTCTGCCTAACCCTCTCCGGTAGTGGGCCACTTCCCTCTCAGAATCCCTATTCATTATAGTGGGCGGATCTCTGGAGCAATAGCCATGGAAGTCCCTGTTATTAATAGGGAAGTGGAGCTGCTTAAACTTGATTACCTTGTTTAATGAAGTGGTACCTTTATTTACAGGGTGACAGGGTGAATCCTATTACAGTCACCATAAATCAGCTTATAAAAATGGACACATGCTTCAGTAAAGCGATACGTTTGCACACTGAAAGATGAAGTAAGACACCGTTAATAAAAAAATACTGTTTTGAGATCAGCCCAGGAATTCAACTTTATGCCTGGCTTTCTAAAATCCCTCATGTTTTCTAGCTCAGAGATGCTGGATTTTATTGGTATCTTTCAGTGACTGAACCTCAACCTTCAACCTTCTCTCATGGACAACTGTGGACACAGATCTACTTTACACATGCAAACCTGCTCTAGGCTTTGGCTCCTGCAGAGGAGACTGAGGTTCACTGTGATGTCCTATCTACCAGGGACAGACAGAGACAACAGTTACTCTGGTCTCAGGGTTCTTCCTTTTTGTTGTTGTTCTTGTTCTATATCTATCATACAAAACATGATGAGTATTCTTTCAGTCCCTGGGAAACTAGGCACATCATGTCGGGTGAACCCTGTGTATAGTCACATTCACTGTGTTTATCAAGGAGGAAAAGGGGGTCTGCTGTGAAAGTCACCAGGCAAGGACTAGGGTGGGTAAGGCTATCTCTTTGAGGTCATTGGGTATTCATCTCTGCAGTGGTTTGAATGAAAATGGTCCCCATAGGCTCATATGTTTGAATACTTGGTCCCCAATAGGTGGAACTGTTTGGGAAGGATTAGGAGGTGTGACCATGTTGAAGGAGGTGTGTCACTGGGGACAGGCTCCAAGGTTTCCAAAAAGATTCACACCATCCCCAGTGGGCTTTCTCTCTCTGCCTCCTGCCTGTAGATCAAGATCCTAGCTTTAAGATGTTCCTACAGCCGTGCTTTTTCTCTGCCATCACGGACTCTAAACTTCTGAAACTGGAAGCTCAATTAAATTCTTTCTTTCATAAGTTGCCTTGGTCAAGGTGTTTTGTCAGAGAAACACAATTCTTTTCTGTTTCCCACTAAGTCTGACCTGCCTAAGGCTACAGTTCTGGAAAGAGTTGGAGTAGACATCCCTGGCTCAGATCTGGGTAGACAGTTCCCAGCTGGGTCCTGGTCACCCAACGCCATGGTCTCTAGGCACTGCTGTTCTAGGAGCTCATGGGGTGAGAGAGGAGACATCAACCAATGGTATCTGTCCAACCTAACAACCTGGCAGAAGTGATGGTGTAGGACTCACAGTCTTCAAAAGACCAATTTTTCAAAGGATATGGAAGAGAAGTGGAGAAAATGTGCCTATGAGTCACCATCGTGCATAGCCCAAACCAGCAGGGCAGCAAATGTGTGCTGCTTTCAAAGTTTATTCTCACCAAGTGGGCTGGACTTGCATTAAACAGCTACAGTACAAATGGATCTCAGTTTGTGGCTAGAGGCCATCGTTTTGCCAAACTAACTCTATTATTTACTGGAGGTATGACTGACTTTTTTCTTCTATGAATTGGGAGTAATAACACCTCACTTTCCAAGGTCAGCATGGAGCTTAAGTAAGCAACAAGAAAACCGAACGGCTGATACAGCTAGTCATGTAGAAACGCAGTCTCAGTGGTCAGCCCTAAAACCATATATATACAAACAAAGAAAAAAGACTTCACTCAGCACACTGTATTTATATATTTGTACATTTGTAGTCATACATGGATAGAACAATGACGTTCAAGTCAAAGAAGGCTATCAATTTAAGAGTGAGGGGAGGCATGCAAAGAGTTGGAGGGGAGGAACTTGGGAGGGGCTGGAGAGATAAAAGGTGAGGTGGAAAGTGATGTAATTAAAATTTTATTTTAGAAGGTGGTTTCTCCCCTCCCTCCCTATCTTCCTTCTTCTGTCCTTTCCATCTTTCCTCCGTCTCTTTCTCCTTCTACCCCTTATCTTCATCTCTACTGTTTGAATTTACACAGGATTTTTCCCAATACACACACACATACACACACACACACAAACACACACACACACACACACACACACACACACACACACACCAGGTTTGTGGATGGCTCTCACCACACCCTGAAAATCCTTTTTTATGGGTCCGAAATAAGTGAAGAGACCAGTGTTTTGGGTGTCCCTGAAGTTTCAGTCTCCAGGAAGACAGTGGAGGTGTTTCTTGTTCTCAGAACAAATAGTGAACATAGGTAGTTTTCATTCTGCCTTTCTGGATTTTTCCACAGGCAAATAGAGAACATAAACCTCCAGCCCCTGGGGTCTGGGGAAATGGTAAGGGAGAGGTGTGGTCTGAGTCTAAGCTGTGAGCATGTTTTGACTAGGACTCAGACCTACATTTCAAGTAAAATAATGGGAAGGATCTGGGTGGGGGAAAAAAAAAACTCTTAGAAGTATCAGAGTGGAGTGATTTTGTTAACTTGAAAACTGATTTTGGATAACTTCATAACAATAATAAGGGAAGGCTGAGTATACAGCTCAGTGCCAGAGCTCTTGCCTAGCACAGCCTGACTACCATCCTTGACACTACATGATGATGATGATGCTTTTAAAAAATAAAACATTATACACTCAAATCCATTTCAGACTCTGAAGTCCCTGGAGCACATGCTAGTGAAGGATCAGACTCTCCCTGAGTGCTCCCTGCTATGTCCACCCTCTGCTGCTCAGTGCCCAGAGAACTCTATTCCTGATATCCGGTCACTGATGTACATTGGACATGCCTTTCTGTAGTAACAAAAGGCCTTGGGGGTTTCTCTATCTCTCTGATAACTTTGATGTAAGCATGCACTAGATCTAAGGAAGTGTTCCCCCAATATGGAGGTCTCTTCTTCAATCTTGTGCCTAGAGGGATGTACATGCAGCCAGAAGTGCAGTGTTCCACGGGAAAGGCGCACACCAGCTGCCTCTCTCCCAAGCCGCCATCAGTCTTGCCTTGCCCACATCAACTGGAACGACTCCCAGCAGGTGGGGCTCCCCAGTCCTCTTTGGGATTGGAGGGAGTGATGAATCTCGAGCCAGGTGGGCAGGGCAGAAGGAGCCTGTGCTGGACGATCGATCGCATCTGCAGGTAGCGGCATGTGAGTGACAGGTGTATCCTGACGCCACGTTGGCTGCCAATATGCTGTAAGACCACAGTAGCAACCGCTCCTCTCCAGGGAGCCCTGCCACTTCACTCTTCTGTCTCAGACATGAAAGAAATAATTCAGGTGCCGGGAAAGGATCTTGGATAAAAGAAAACATGGCAGCTTTCGTAGCATTGAGTTTTCCCTGAAGCAACAGCTTTGATATATTTTTTAAACATCTTTCTTTATGTTTACAATTAATCTATGATTATCTACAAACACTCTCCTGGCCTTTAGGGAACTCATAGAAAAGAATACGGGTCCTTCCTTCTGGAGCATTTTTTTTAAGAAATACACTGAATATCATTTGTAATGGCATTTGCATAGTCTTCCCATTTCCAAAGAACTTTCCCACACACAGACTAATTTTAGTTCACTTAATCTCACCACAGACACGGAAGGTTAGAACTTGAGGATTCTGCTCTCTCTCCTCTCATGAATGACACTGCTTCATTCAAAGAGGAAGTTGAACACATAATTCGTCACTGAAATTTTCGTGCCAACTTTTGGAGGAAAATTCTCAAGCCACCCCTGCCTGCTAGCAGAGGCCTTGAAAGAAATATGAGGAAGTAAGAAACAGCAGAGCTGGGTGGTTCTCAGTTTGGATGGAATGCCACCCTCTGCCACACACAGTGTGAGACTCAGGGTATCTCTATTCTGTCTCCCTTCTCAAGTGCATCTTTAACTTTGGAAGCCACTTTGAGCATTTCAATCCACATTAAGTAGGAACAAATGTGTGCAAATAAATTCCAGTTTATTTAAGTCTTTCATGCCATTCAGTTTAAAATGCAAAATATTTCACAGAGTGTAGGTTTATAAAGTCCAGCTACATATTATGGCCACTTACTATGGCAGCAAGAGTTGCCAACCTGATAGAATCTTAGAATCATGTGGGCTTCTGTGAGGGATTGCCTTGACTGCATTGGCTTGAGAAGATGTGCCCACTGTGGGCGGCACCATTCCCTAGCTGGGATCTGGACTAGTAAATGGAGAAAGGGAGCTCAGCACCAGCATGCACCACTCCCTGCTTCTGATTGTGGATGTCACATGACCAGTGGCTTCAGGATCCTGACACCCTTACTTCACCACCACCGTGGATGGTGCTAATGAGCTGTGGGTCAGAGCAGGCCTTTCTCCTTCAGGTTGCCTTTGTCAGAGTATTTTTACCACAGCAAAATGAAAAAAAAAACAAGACACCTGTCCCCATTTGGCACTCACAACTTCATTCTCCTGCCCTTAGTCCATAAAACTCAAAAGTTTCACATTGTGGGATCAAAGAAAGAAACTTGCATCTTGGCTTCTGAGCCCCTGCCTTCAGACACACCCTGATGTCTGTCCTTGCTCACTCACACTGCTCAGAGCCGTAGGCTCACCAGGCTTCAGATGGACAGTAGGTGACCCCTTGCTCCCACGGATTTCAGAGGCTGGTATCTCACCCCTCGGTCTGCTATAGCAGGTACCGTAGAGAATGGGTTTGCTCATATGCTTCTGACTGGTTGACATAGAAGTCTTTCCTGGAAAAGGCAACTGGAGGAAGTCAAGTAGAGCTGGCTACTTGGATCCTTAGAGGTAAGAGCATTCCTGGTTGCACTGCACAGTGCATAAGGGAGAAACAAAGTCCGCACATGCAGGGAAAGCGGGTGAAGTCCCAGGTTAGCTGATTGCTTCCATCTTTCTCTCTGAGCTTGATTAATCCCAACTGCAAAATGGGCATACAACCATTTAAAAATCTGTGATTTTTTAAAATATTTTTTGCTAGTATTGGATATGAAGTGAACTGGGTGGAAAACAGTTTCTGATGAACATAAGCGATTCCTGCTCCCCTCCTTCTTGGCATTCCCCTCCCTTGGTTTCTTATAAACATGAAGCTGTGCTTTCTCTTGTACCCAGAGACTGACATACAAACACAACGAAGGCCTGACAGTCCCCTGCAACCGTTTGTTTAATTAGATGTCCCCAATGCATGGGAATATGTTCTCTCTTAACTCAGCTGCCTCCCTGAAGAAGTTTGCATGATTTCCACTTTCCCTGGGCCTGACATGCCTGTTCGTTGCTGGGCTTGTCAGGGAAGATGAGAACTGTTGGATAGGAAGGTGGTGAGATGCCACAAGGCGTGAGTTAGGGGATGTATCTTGGTCTCTCCCTCCCCAGGACCATACCTACTCTTCCCAAGGATGTCCTTGACTAATGCAGAAAGTTTTACCCACAAGGCTTTCCTCTGCTTCTCCCAAGATGTATCCCAGTGACACCAAATTTCCAGAAGACCCAGGACTTCTCCAGAGTGAGTAGAGATGGCTACTGACACCTTATTAGACAAGAGGAGCCAGCGCCGTGGGACAAGCTTGGAGCCTCATCTGAGACCAGGAGCCACTCTCCCCAGAGGATGCTGTGGTTTTCCCCAAGCCTGCATCTAATAAGGGGCTTATTTCCACCTCATTGCCATCTTGTTCTGCTTCGAAGCTTTCTCTGTATGAAGACCAGGCTTGTGGAGTTGGCTCCATCTCTTCTGTCTAGTAGGGCCCCACCGACTCTTCTGCTCCATCCACTCTGTGTTCTATCTTCTCCTAAGACTCTATTACCCTTTCCTATACTCCAGAAAATCCATATACTCCTATAAGTATTTTGGTGAGGGCTAGGGTGACAGCACACACTGTATTCCCAGTATTTGTAAGGTTGGGGCAGGATGATCGTGAGTTTCAGGCCAGTCTGATAATAATAAATAAATAAAGACTCTAGAAGTGAAAAATGACTTGGGAAATTCATGAATGAAAATATTTAAAAATCTGTTCTAATAGGCCTACCCTGATGGTGATCCAGAGCTGTCTGTTAGGCAACTGGAATGGCTAATCTTCATTACCAACTTGACATAATTCAGAAGGCACTTACAGAAAGGAGTAATTGAGGCAAGAAGACATTCTTCAGAATGGGTGACACCTTCTTGTGGGTGGCCCAGAGACAGTCGTGAGGAAAAAGCAGAGTTGTGTGCTTATCTGCCTTCTCTTTTTGCTACTGAGTGTGTCTACCCTGTTGCTGCTTCTGCTGCTCCCTCTCAGCCTCTCTGGCATGCTGTTAGGCATCACTAGATGGCCCAATCCCTATAGGTTGTAAGTCATTATAGTAAATCCTTTCTTACCAATAACATTTTTGTTGATTCAGTTCCTCTTAGAACCTGGCCTAATACAGAAACAAATACTGTATATTATGCTTCACAATTTCCCACTAATCCTGGGAAAGTGGGTTCTCTGTGCCTCAGTTTCTCCATTTCCAAACTAGAGGACAACAAGTAGCCATTGCTTTGTGGGACCTAAGAGTGGTTCAGAGTCTTCACAATAGTCCTAGAGTGTCATGACTGCGCTTTAGACTGGGCATGGATTTGTGTAGGTAAAATCTTCTGGAGGCACTATACAGAATGCTGAGGAAGCGTTAGTACTAGCTGAATGGGCCCAGCTCAGCCAAGTTCCCATGAAGGAATTTACAATGTGAGTCCACATCCCAAAGGCTGAGTGGGTTTCATAGTTCGATTCAGAAGAATTATAGAAAGGAAATACACTACCTATGAGGAAACAGTCCCCACTTCTAAATGATCGACCCTTCGTGTTTTTAGATTGTTGCCGCTCTATGTCACTCTCTCCTCAGGTTGATTAATATGGCAAAACTCCAGCTCTGCACAGGCCATTGCTTTTATTTAATTAAAAGGAAAAGACGCCGTAAAGTGAGAGTATGCCTCCCTTTCTTTGTCTGCCTTGCTTACCCCTGCTGGAAACTTCCTCTGGCCAAGACCCACTTGGGAAATTTCCGTTCCAGGAACGGTTTATGAAGTTGAGAGACAAATGAGGTGATTTGAATAAGCGAATGTTGTATTTGCTGCTTTGAAGAGCACAGCGCAGACCTTGAGTAATACATGCTGCGACTTGTGAGCCCTGCGAACCTTCCCTAGGAGGGGTTTGGTGAAACACTTGCAGATCCTTAATCAAGGGGTCGTTCTAGAACAGGCAGTCTGGTGAGGACCGTGCAGCTGATAGCAGACATGCACACTCGAGTTACACTCTGGCTTACTCTGTATGGGACACCAGACTCCATGATGTAAGAGTGGAGAGGGAATGGTGTTTTATGAGAGAAAATAGTGCTCCTGGTGTACAACACAATCAGACTTATTACTTCAGAGACTTTCTGTTAGGCACAAATAGAATATGCTGAACTGATTTTCAAGGTAGAAAATATGAATATTCATTCATTATTTTGCAAATTTGGTCACCCTAACCAGTGTATCAACTAAGGACTTTCCTTCTGACACTGATCTGTCCTTGTTTGCGCTGCCAGCCCTGCTGGGCCACGCCTCCACACTTACTCTTTCAGGGAGATTATCTCTGGAGAGGCAGATGGAAATCCCATCTGGGTGGGGATTGCTCACTTCCCCTGACCTGAGCAGCCATCTCTCCCTGGTTTACCCACCATGTTCAGTTACCCCGGACCAGACTGGTGACTGGGAGCCCACGGGTGCGTGGTGCGAGCCTCCCTCTTTCTACTCACCAACAAACACAGTTTCTCATCCTTTTTCCTCATCCCCAGGAACTAGGAACTAGGGCAAGACAGAGTCATGAGGAGC
Source organism: Peromyscus eremicus (assembly GCF_949786415.1). Classification (NCBI taxonomy): domain Eukaryota; kingdom Metazoa; phylum Chordata; class Mammalia; order Rodentia; family Cricetidae; genus Peromyscus; species Peromyscus eremicus. The sequence goes on along the minus strand of NC_081435.1, from coordinate 70,851,868 downwards.
CCAACCTGAGGTTTCCATGGTAACCACAGAAGGCACGATTGTAAGTCATCTTCAGCACCCCTACTGATTCCCTATCAGAACCTTCAGGTTACCAACGCATATGATACAGACGGAGCAGCTGTATAATCGCCAAGGACAACATGCGGGGAGACAGGGCTGTGAGAGCCTCACAACCTCACTGCCAAGCCGGCCAAGGACCCTGGAAGCTAGGATGATTCCCGAACCTCCGTGGAATCCACGGGTTACCACATGAGGTTGTACATGGGAGTGAACCACTTGAATGCTCTTCGGGGCTTCTGCCCACTTTACCTAAGAAGCGAAGTGCAAATGCACCCTCCTCATTGGGACGTGCTAAGAGTCACTCAGAGAAGAGGTGGGTCAGATTCTGTGTGCCTGGGGCTTTGCTCCAATTCCTCATTCTTCTGGTGGCAATCTGTTCTGGCTGTTGGGAGGGACTGCTCTCACCCAGGAGAAATGGCCCCGCAGCACGGGCATGCTCCAGAGTGGAGGCATTACGGGTCAGACAGCCGACAGCCACGGCAAACACTGAGCGACTGCCCACTCCAAACCCAGGAAAGTCTTGGCGATATTTTCTGAGCTCTGCCGATCCGTGCCCACACTGTCCTTCCCTCTTCCCTTGGCCCTCGTCCCCTTTCTGCTGAGATGGACCCTTCTTTCGGTTTCTCACCCCCTGCCTCTCACTTCTCCCCACCTCCTCCGTGTGTCCTATCCACATGCCTCCATCCGGTTTTATGATGCCATCTTCCAGCAAACCAAACAACCATACTTTAAAAAATGGGCCAATTTATGGAAAGAAATAAAAACAACGCAAAGATAATAACAAGCAGATTGGAGGGGGTGATGGCGATATCAAGCAAAGCCCACACGGGGCTTTGGGCGGCTCCATGTGGATTACGTCCCTCTCCTGGACAGTCTCCCCGCAAATGCTGGCATCGCTGCCCTTTCTTCTGCCTCTCTGGTTGCTTTTTGTTTTCTTTTCTAAACAAAAGCAGACAGAAAATAACCCACAAGACAGAGCTTCAGTGTATATATTTGTTCGTGTTTTAGACCGGGAGAAGTCCCTGTGTATTGTATGAGAGCCCCGCGCTGCAGCCATCCACCGGGTTTATTATTCCGAGCAGCACTCAATCACATGTGGCCCTATGAACAGAGAGTAATGCCGGCGAGTCGTCCCGGGGGCTTTTCTTCTGTGTGTGAGTGGTATCCATCTGTCAGCTGTCAATGCCAGTGAGAGATATACAGGGCTGTCACTTCTCGTCAGCCAGCATTTGTGAAGCCTTGCACAGCTGCTCCGCAACACACAGTGTCCTTATTGAAGGCCAGAGAGGAGCCTCAGAGAAGGCATGAAAGATAGAAAAGAGATGCCGGGGCTGCAGCAGAGTAAGAGAGGCAACTTGTCAAAGACAGGAGTCCAAACTACATTGCTGCCCACCCCCAGCCCCAAAGAAAGAATTAAAAAAACAAAACAAAACAAAAAAACCCTTCCCCTTCGTTCCCAGAAAACCCTGTGCAGATTGTAGGGCCTGCAAAAACCATAACAGCAAAGAAAATTTATATGTCCATAAATTAATGTATTCAGTGTAGAGACGGTGATACACATTTTTTAAATCAACATAATCTAAAAAGGGCATATGTTTTTATGCTCTCCCCTATATAAATTATATTACTACAGAGACTATGCATATTCATAGTAGTTTGTTTAATGGAACATATATTTAATATGCTTTAAAAAAATGAGCAGCATGAACCCCAGACATGTCTATACTGTAATAATGCACATGTTAAAACTGGGTTAATTTTGATATGGAAACACTCAATTCATCACAGCTCTGGTGTGCCATTGGACATTCCAATATGTTTATTTATAGAGTGAGTTTCACTTAATTGAATTATTTTAGGCTAACTGTGGTTCTGGTTTTGTGGTCTTTCTGTGGGAAGTTTACCACTCAACACCTGTGTCAGTTAAACTACACAGCCCTTACTACTTTCACAGGCACACAGACAGGACTTTGATTCTTCCTCTTTGATTCTGCTTGAGGTATTAGGGCAATTTTATTGTATTTGCCTTTTTTTCTCCATATTCTCTCACTTTGACATAGCTCTAATGAAGAAAAGAGTTTGGAAAGTTGGATACTTTGGGCTTCCAAGTACAATATGTTCTTTCTCTTTTAAATAAAGGGCTAAAGATTTCTCAGGAAGGAAACTAAGGATTTATTAATATTAGTCACTGAAATGAGGGCCAAGAAACTTGCACTCAGAACTGGGCTCCTCAAGATCCTGCTGCTGATGCTGTGCACAGAGGAGGCTGTGCCAAGCAGGAATCCCACTCGCTCATTGGCTTAGCTGTCTTAGAGAGAAAGTCTCAGTGCCAAGCTTGTATTCCCATGGTGTAAAGGGACAAAGGGACTTACCTCATGTCATGTCTGGGGAGGGTGTGAGAAGGATGTGATTGAGGACACAGACGAGAACTTGGCACTCCGGGTATGCTGTATTCTTCCTCACAGAATGAAAAGGTACCCATGGCCTCTCATCCCCAGAGGCTACAGTCAGGTGAAGACCACAGAGCTTGTTGGAAAAGTTGGGTGGATCTTGGTTTAAGGAATACTCAGGGACAGGTGAAGAGAAGGGGCAGGTTTAGCTCTCAATTAACCATTCAGAAGCAGTCAGTACCTGACGCACCTGCTTCCAAGGGAAGTCAGTCACTCCAGGCTGTAATTGACATAAATGGTCTAGGGAGACTAGGGAGTTTTCCTTAGGATGAAAGAAGAGAGCATTTGAAGTTTGAACTTGTGTCCTATGACCAATGTAAATATTACCATGAGCAAAAACTCACAGATGCATTGCAAGGGAGTTCTGAAGAGCAGGTGTCCTGGGCCAAAGCTTGGCTGTCAGCAGGGGTGCTTGGAAACCTTTGTCTTCAAGAGCAGCAGCTCCACATCCTCACATCTCTCTCCCTTCTCCCCTCCTTGCCGGTCTGCTGTCACAGCGTCTTCTTTCTCCATTTACATTGTTACATACTGACTTGAACCTGGCCTTTGAGCTGACCTTTGTTTTACGTTCCTCACATATGGATTAGATGGTGCCAATTTAAACAATCCAGAGTAATCACCCCATCTCAAGGTCCTCAGCACATCTACAGAGTCCCCTTTGTACAAGTAAAGTAATGTATTTGGTCACTGGGTGGGTAGGGGACATGGACCAGCATATTGTACCATAAAATGACTTCAGAATGACAGCCAAGAGAACAAATGGCAGGCACTGCCAGGAAAAGCCTGGCTCAACATAGTTTGCATAGATCTAAGGGTGTGAAGAGATGTGGGCAGGCAATACTGAGAACATGTGTCCATGTCATACGAAGCACTGAGTTCCAGGCATCCAGTAGGAAGATGATAGGATGTGTCTGCTCAGCCTGAAGGAAGTCCTCATAGATGAATCAGTGTATGGAGGGGACAGGAAGGTTCAGGGGCTTCATGCTTATGGTTGACGAGGCTAGGTGGGGCTCCAGAGAGTCTCCTGTTAGAAGACGCTTAAACACCTCCATGAATGGCCTTGACCCCTGCAAGATTAACATCTGTTCCTCAACATGAGAACGGCCTACTGGCCTCATGTAGACTTGGTCCACATGAAAAAATCAACTCATGGCTATATGATTGACCATGACTTCTTGTGGTCACCGAGGAAGGAAAGACTAGAAATGTCCAGATGTAGAAGGCTCTGGAGCACACTGCATTGTAGGTGACTGCTGTCCTCTCACTTCAGTGGTCACCTGCAGCAGTGGCATGATTGAATGAGTGAGATTCCATCAGACATGTTGACCTGTGAGTATTTCGATTGTTAATTGTGTTAGTTTTTCAGACTCAAATGAGTTAAGAAGGGAAAACGACAGAGACAAAATAAAGGACGCAGAAGGACCACCCACCCACTGCCAAAGTTGTCAGTGAGCGCAGCTGAGCAGAGCAGTGAACAGGTGGCCACAGCTCACAGCCTGGGTTACAGGTGTACATGGATCTCAGGCTCCGCAGGAGTAAATCTTGCCCATCAACCCCTCTGAGGATGGACAGCCAGTGGCCTCAGCTCAGCCAAGGGAAATTGACGGGATTATAACAGATGGCCATGTAAAACTGCTTCTTTGCTGGGGGGCAGAGAGAAATGGGCTTCCATAGTGGTGAGGAGGGAGGGAAGGGTGGTGATTCCAGTTACTGTGATTAAGAGCCTGGGAGGCAGGAGGATCCTTATAAACTTAGTTATTCTCGGGGACAACCCTGGGTAAATTGAATGGAGAGAAGCCTGTTTTCCAAGGTGGAAGAGAGCGTCCCATGGCCAGAGGGACAAGAGTGGAGGCTCTCGGTACACACAGGTCACTGGATTACATGGTGTTGAAATGACTTATTGCTCTTACTATCACTCCCCTTTTCTTCCCTCTCTCCATTCCTCATCTCCTCTTGTGTCTTGTCGTTGCCCCTCATACAGCTGTTTCATGGAAGCAGACATGCCACGTAAGCCACATTCTCTGCTTCTGTCTGTGCAACCCTGGATCGTACATCCAATCTAAGCGGCAGGGTGGATGCAGTGCTTGGAAAGAGGAGGTTGTACACTTGATGGTCTTTATCAGGACACTTCCACTGCAGGTGACGTTACACTTAGGAGTTCTTGAGTTTATGATGGACTGTGTACTTTGTGATGTCTAGATTGATAGACATTTGGATGTGGTTTTTATGTGATAGGGAATGTATGAAATCTCCGTTGTCTTGGACTTGCAGTCGGTCCCGGGAAATTGTTAATCAGCAGGACCTGCCTTACTGGCCACTATTACAACCTGAAGACAGGAAACAGAGCTCGGCTTACAAGTCTCAAAGTTCCAGCAGACAGTTGTGAATAATGATGAGATGCAAGCTAGGGACAGAAAAGAAAGACAACAGAGCAAGTGTCGTGTATCGACATTTTTATTAGTAAAATATAACTAAGGGGGCAAAATTGACAAGGGTAAAATCTCCCAGGTGGTAACGGCACAATTATAGCCTGGAGATCTCGTCACCCATCAGGAGACCATTAAGGAGCAGTCCTCATGATTGCACACCAAAGAAAACAAACTCACAAAAACACCTTGTCAGGGTACGTTCCTTTCTGCTCCACATACCAAGTACCTACCAATTTTCTCCCCAGGAGAGGTAATAGAAAGCAAGCATTAGAATAACAATAATAATAATTCCTATGGTTATAAATATTTTCAGTCCTTTCTAAATTTCCAAATGCCCCTATTAGTCTAGTGGAGCTATAGAAAGTCCTTGGAAGGAAAGCAGACCTGTCCGCATTAGAACCTTCCAATCACCACAGCATTTATGCTTGTCCATTGAAGTGTTCCTCTGGAGAGGATAAACAAAGATTCCCTAGATTAGTTTGGCCTTTAGTCTGCCCTCTCTAAGGCTAAACTGTCCCCATCAGTGTGTATTTGTGTGAATGTGTGTGTCCACCCCATCACTGTGTATAGTGTGTATCCAGTATGTGTGTGGAGGATGTTTTGTTATAGCCTGGACTCTATTGGTGTATGTTTGTGTGTCCACTCCATCACTGTGTATAGTGTGTATCTGGGCATGTGGGGGTGAGCATGGCCTATGGTTTGTTATAGTCTGGACTCCCTGTGTTCGGTAATGCCTGTGTACTAGAGAAGCTTTTGTTATCTGGGAAGGAGGAGCAGTACACAGAGGCAGGGTGAGGGAGCCTAAGCATCTAGGAAGTACGTCAAAGGGCCTAGATGGAGCCTGCAACACCCAAGAACAAGGTCAGAGTCAAGTATGGCTAGAGAGCAGGAGTTAATGCCCCTCGTTTCACATGGGGACCAGCAGACCAGCAGCCTACCTGCCACCATGAATGTGTTAACAATGGGGTGTACACTGATGGGTACATCCCATCTAAGATCTAAGCGAGTTCTAACACAACAATCAGGAAATGTGTGTTCTCTTACCCTAAGCACCTCCCCCCAATTCCTCTAACCTCCCCGTTCCTGGAGTCCTTTGGTTTGCTTCTGAATGGCAGCTCAAGGCTCCTTTGTGAGGTCAAGCCTTCCAGAAGCCTTTCCCTTGACCACCACGGACTGTTATACCCTCCTCCTGCCACTTAGCTCTCAGCCAGCGTGCGCTCCTTGATATCAACTTCACTTTAGGCTACAATGAAGTTACAGAGACTGGATTTATCTTCTTACCTGAAACGGTGAAAAAGTAAATTAAATTAGAGAGTGGAAAACACCTTTAAAATAGCTCTAAAGAAAACAGACATCGGGTGTAACTGTCTATCTCTGAGCAGTTTCCTGAGAGACAGGGAAGCCTGGGGACTGATCTCTGGGATGGGTCTGGCTTCCTGCCTAGAGACTTTCTAGAACATGATACAGAGTAGAAACCAAAAAGAAGCCTGAAATGCCCTGAGTTGAGGAGACAAGATGGTGTCCAGGGGGCAAAAGACAGTCAGGATTGCAAACCAATGCAGGGAGACCTGGAGGCCCAGCAGGTTCTCAGAGAGTGTCTGTCCGCTTGCACAAGTGAGGAGACCAGTGGAGTTTGGTGAAGATATGCATGCCGTCAGAAACACGAGGATGCGTACATACCTCGAACCTCATGAGAAAAACTCAACGCTTTTTTCTTTCTATGATGCCATTGCTTAAGTGTGGGGAAAAAAAGGAAGAGACTAAAGGGAGGTAAATGCAAAATGCATGTGAGAGATAAGAAAGACATTTGTGATGAGACTACACAAGCAAAACCTCTCTCTCCTCAATAATACACAGACCGACAGCCCACTAGCGAATGGGCAACAGATTTCCACAGAGACGTCACAAAAAACGATGCACAAATCACAGATAAGTGTATGAAAAGATGGTCAGTGTTGCATCAAGGAGATGCGAACTAAAAATCACAACATAAAATCATTTACACACTCTTAAGGGCTGCAAACTACAACTCATGTGACACAGTCACAAAGATCTAAAGAAGTGGAGCTCATATATGATGTGCTGGGACTGCACCCACACTGGAAAATAGGTTGGCAGTTTCTTCAAAAGTGAAAGAGAGATGTGCATTATTACTGATTCCACCCCCAGGTATTTACCCAGGAGCTGTGAAATCGCGCACTCCAGCCACCAACCGAGTATGTGTTTTCTTAGCAGCTCTTTAGAGCTGCCTGGGTCAGGAGAATAACAGGGAAACAAGCAGGAAAAATTCTGGGGTGAAAGCTGGAGTCTAGTGTATATATGAAGGCTGAGGAGTCAGTGTGAAGGGGTGGGTCACTCAGACTCAGCTGACTAGACCCTGGTGATGGCTTTGGGGAATATGGCTGTCTGGGAGGTAGGATGTGGCATGGGGGCAGGCTGTAGGTGGTGGGTAGGCTGCGTGGGTACTGGTTGGAGCCTGGAAGTTGTAGCAGCACAAGCAGGGGTGGGCAGATTTGGTGAGGGCACTGGGTGTAGAACCTGGGCTAGATGCAGGGGTTTGGGGAGGATGCAAGGAGGAGAGGACCACACAGACTCGATGTGCAGGATCTGTCCGGGTGGGAAAGCTGGATGTGGTGTTAGGGCCTTCTAAAGAGTGTCTCACTGGTTTTCTCAGAATGTGCCAGAGGGCATTGTGAATAGATAGTGGGTCATTTCTACTGTTATTCCTATGCAGAGCTTGAACAGAGGCTGACTTAAATATCTACACCCAAGCCTTCTTTTTAACATCTGCTTCTTTATGAGATTTGTCTCAACCCTTGAGAGATTACTCAATGTGGTTTGCAGTATTAATTTTATGCATGTGTTTATCAACACAGAACCTTCATGTCTCAGAGGTAGAAATTTCCAAGATCTTAGCTGTGGGTGTAGCAATCAATGCATCATTGTTCCATGGAGGCAAAGAAGAGGCAGGTTGATTCCAGAACAGAAGAGAATGCATGAAGAGGTAGTGAGACGGCTCAGACACCAAACATGAAGATCTGGGTTCGATCCCCAGGAATCACAAGGTGGAATGGGAAAACTAACTCCTGCGGGTTGTCCTCTGACTTCCAAACAGACATTGTGGTACACACATGCCCAGGTATGCGCATGTTCACACACAGACAGACATGCAAAATAAGTAATACCATGTAACAAAAACTGTAAAGAGAAATACCGCAAGATCTTCCTACAGGAGGTTAGTTGCACATAAAATGTGTGCTTTGTGGCTCTCGACAGCATTGTAGCCAGGATGGCATGCTTTATAAGATTAGTGCTCATGTTCTGTTTGCCAGAATACCATCGCCAGCTCTGACATGGTTGGACAGAGTTCAGATCTTAGCACCCAATCAGTGGCACCTGCAGGGGCCTGTCTTCCTTCTCTGCCTCCATTCCCTTAGGACTCTATTAAACCATGTGATGGACCCAGCTTTCCTGCTTCCTGAGGACCATCTCAGTTCACCTCTCTAGCCCATCCCTATTCCTTCCTGTCAGCTCCCAATACCTAGAAACACATTCTATCTGGGACCCCCAGTGAACATACCTGGCAAAGGACTCAGAAGCATTTCCTCTAGGCAACCCACAGCCACACACTCTCCTAATATCCAGAGTGGGCAACAGAAACCAAGGGACAGAACAGCCACTCAACAAGGACAGGACCAGAACAAAGAACCACACCTAGAACCTAGGTTAACACCTAGAAACACAGTCCTCCCAAATCCAGATGCCAAAGCACCCAGTTCAAGGACATAATCATTAACACACAAGATATCGTGTCTCCACAGAACCCAGCAACCCAACTACAGTAGGTCCTGAGAAATACAATATAGCTGAACCACAAAACAATGACTTCAAAATAGCTGTTATGAATTTGTTAAAGGACCTTAAAGAGGATATGAATAAATCCCTTAATGAAGTCTATGAAAATGCAAACAGTGGAATGAAATGATGAAAAATGCTCAAGACATGAAAGTAGAAAAATAATCACTAAAGAAAACCCAAGCTGAGATAAAACTGAAAAGAAAACTTTAGAAAGTCAAACAAAAACCTCAGAGGTAAGCCTCACCAACAGAATACAAACATGGATGACGGACTCTCTGGCATCAAAGGCAAAGTAGAAGAAATGGATACCTCAGTCAAAGGAAATGTTAAATTTTTAAAACTCCAGGCAACAAACACCCAATAAATCAGAGAGACTAAGAAAAGACCAAATCTACAAATAACAGGAATAGAAGAAGGAGAAGAAACCCAGGTCAAAGGCATAGAAAATATTTTCAAGTAAATCATAGAAGAAATTTTCCCTAGCCTAAAGGAGGAGGTGCCTGTCAAGGTGTAAGAAAGCACACAAAACACCAAACAGACTAGAGCAGAAAAGAAATTCCCTACTACACATAATAGTCAGAACACTAAGCTCACAGAACACCACCACAAACGGCTATTAGAAAGCTGCAAGGGAGAAGAGTGAGTGACATATAAAGGCAGACCCAGTAGAATAACATCTGACTTCTCGATGGAGACTCTAACCGGAAGAGACCATAGGTGCCAGCCCAGACTACTATACCCACACCATAAGGACAAAAGGACAGGAATCAATAAACAATGCTCATTGATATCTCACAACATCAGTGGTCTCAATATACCAATAAAAAGGCACAGACTAACAGATTAGATTTGAAAACATGATCCATCTTTCTGTTGCATCCAAAAACAAAAACAAAACAAAACAAAAAACAACACTCCTTAACCTCAAGGATAGACATCCCCTCACAGTAAAATGATAGAAAAAGATTTTCCAAAACAGACCCCAAAAGCAAGCTGGTATAGCCATTTTAATATCCGACAAAATAGTTTTCAAACCAAAACCAATCAGAAGATATGGGGAAAGATACTACATACTAATCAAAGGGAAAATCTACCAAGAGGATATTACAATTTTAAATATCTATTCACCAAACACAAGGGCACCTGAGTTCATGAAACAAACACTACTACAGCTAAAATCACATACTCACCCACACACAGTAATAGTGGGCTACTTCAATACCTCACTCTCAACAATAGAAAAGTCACTCAGGCAGAAAAATTTAACAGAGAAATGCTGGAGCTAAATGATGTTATAAATCAAAAGAACCTAGCATATGTTTACAGAACATTTCACCCAAGTACGAAAGAATAAAACTTCTTTTCAGTAGCTCATGGAACTTTTTACAAAACTGACCACATACTTGAACACAAAGCAAGTCTTCACAGACACAAGAAAATAACACCCTGCATCCTCTCTGACTGTGATACATTAAAGCTGTGTATTGCCAGGCAGCAGTGGCACATGCCTTTAATCCCAGCACTTGGGAGGCAGAGCCAGGTGGATCTCTGTGAGTTCAAGTCAGCCTGGTCTACAGAGTGAGATCCAGGACAGGCACCAAAACTACACACACAGAGAAACCTTGTCTCGAAAAAAACAAAAACAAACAAACAAAAGGCTGTGTATCAACAACCACAGAAACAGCAGAAAGTTTAAAACTCATGGAAACTGAACAATACACTACTGAATGAAAAAAAATGGGTCAACAGAAATTAAGAAACAAATTAAGACTTTTTAATTGAAAGAAAATGAAAACACAACACACCTAAACCTATTAGATACAATGAAGGTGATTCAAAGAGGCAAATTCAGAGCACTAAGTACCTACATAAAAAATCAGAGAGATCCCATATCAGCAACTTAATAGCACACCTAAAAGCTCTAGAACAAAAAAGAAAAAAATAACATCAAAAGGAGTAGACAGAAAGAAATAATCAAACTCCAGACAGAAACCAATAAAACAGAAACAAGAAAAAGAAACATACAAAAAAATTACTAAAATGAAGAGTTGGTTCTTTGAGAAAAACCAGTAAGATTGTTGAACCCCTAGACAAATTAAACTAAAAGAATGGAGATGAAAGGTCTAAATTAGTGAAATTAGAAACAAAAAAATGGAACTGTCTTAGTTAGGGTTTCTATTGCTGTGAAGAGACACCATGACCATGGCAACTCTGATAAGGAAAACATTTAATTGGGGTGGCTCACTTACAGTTTCAGAGGTTCAGTCCATTGTCATCATGGTGGGGAGCATGGCAGCATGCAGGCAGACGTGGTGCTGGAGAAATAGTGTACTACATCTTGCAGGCAACAGGAAGTCAAATGAGACACTGGGCTGTATCCTGAGCATTGGACACCTCAAAGCCCGCCCCCATAGTGACACTCTTCCTCCAATAAGGCCACGCCCACTTCAACAAAGCCACACCTCTTAATAGTGCCACTCCCTATGAGATTATGGGGGCCAATTACATTCAAACTGCCACAGGAAAATATCAACAGGCACCTAGGAAACCCAGAGAATCATAAAGACATACTTTAAAAACCTGTTCTCCATCAAATTGGAAAATCTATTCTTGAGGATGCCATACACTTAGGACACAAGACTCAGAGGACATGAGATGGTTCTGACTTGAAAGCCTCACCCTCAAGGACTAGTTTTCATGGTACCAGAAGGTGCCATGCCAGTGATCAATGGAGGAAAACCACCAATAGTTCTATGATCTACAAATATGGTGTCTATCAACCACAAAGACCAGCATAGCATGATAATCCGAAGGTTATGAAAGTTACAGACATACTTTGGTGGTAACTAATCTTTCACTTAAAGATTGCTCAACAAGAGGGAAATCACTAGAAACCTAGCCAACTGCACAGTGTTGGTGAAATCACGAATCTTAGAGGAGAACTTACAGCCACCGCTGGAGGTGAAATTTTCTTTGAGCTGCCAATCAACTTCCCAAATAAAGACATGGAGACTTATTATTAATTATGAATGCTCCACCTTAGCTTAGGCTTGTCCCACTAGCTCTTTTAACTTAATTTAACCTGTTTCTATCCATCTATATTTTGCCTTGAGGCTTCTTACCTTTCTTTTGTTCTATATGTCCCACTTTCTGCTTCCTCTGTGTCTATCTGGCCCCTGGCGTCTCCCTGTCATCTGCTTTTTTCTTCTTTCTTCCTCCCTCAAGCCTCAATTCCTCCTCCTATTTATTCTCCCTGCCTGGAAGTTCTGATATACCTCCCCCTTGCTATTAGCCATTCAGCTTTTTATTAGACCAATCAGATGCCCTAGGCAGGAGAAGTAAAACAGCAACACATCTTTACACAATTTAACAAATATTCCTCAATACACCACTTTACCAAACCAGCATGATTCCTAACTACATTCTAAATATTTATTCTTATACCCACAGATAAATACAGATGTCACTCCTCATCAAAGAAATATCTCTTTGCAACAGGTGGAGACCATTACAGAAAGTTACAACTGATCCAAACCAGAGAACAGGTGATCACCCGGTACCCAGTCCCTACTGATAACATCTACAACACAATTATTCCATCTAAGACTCAGGGAGCATCAGGGAAAAGAAGGTAGAAAGATTGCAAGAGCCAGAGGAACAGGAAGTCGGGTATGGGATTGTATCTCCAAGATGTGTTAGGGAAGCTACATCCACGAAGTCTAATCAACATGGACTGAATGAGCACAACACCAACAGACGTGCTGATATTGAAGGGCAGGCTACCACAAAGGCCTCAACCCTAGACAAAGAACTGCAGGCAATTAAGGAAAGAGAATAACAGGATAAAACAGTCTCCGCAGGGAAGAGCCACCCTATGGTTATCCAATAGCAAGTGATGGGCCCTGAAATAATAATATACATAAAAAAATCCACCACCATATTACCAACAGTGGTTTGATGGGAAACAGGCAAAGACACATATAATATATGCATGTGTATTTATACATATGCATATGCTCATATAACTAGAGAGACATGTTCATGCATATGAATACACATAAGCATGTATATTTAGAAATATGTATATGCACATATGTACATATAGAGACATTTAAACATGCATATACACATAAATGCACATATATCACATATTTGTACACTTGCATATACATACATGTGTGTAAATACATATAATTCATTTTCATTTTTGCAGCAAGTATGTTCTGTGGATGCTGAATCAGTTCCAAACCCACTAAGTTGAGGGGAAATTTCAAATGTGAACTTCCTTTCTAAGTCTTTTTCTAACATGCTTAATTTCCCTTCTTGTTCCCCTCATGTCTAGCATTGCCATCTGTAGGCTTTTCCTTCATTTTATTTTGTAATTTTATGTTTTGAGACAGGGTCTCATAAAATAGCCCTGGCTGGCCTGTAACTCCCAATGTAGATCAGGCTGGCCTTGAATTCAAAGATCCACTTTCCTCTGCCTCCTGAGTGCTGGGATTAAAGGTGCATATCCCCACAGCCCACTTCCTTTATATATTTTTAAATCATTGAATAACATTTTGTTATAATTTCCATCTATGTGAAATATAATTTTCTGGTTAGTTGTAATTTCTGATTAAGGACATTTAAATTTCATTGTTTTTATAAGTTTTTATTACAAAGAATTTGTATTAATATTACAGAAACATTTTGTTCATCATAGAGGAAATGTGTTTTCCTTAGCAGTTGTCTGCAGAAGAGTTTCTGTGTGTGGAAAGCACAAAGTCCCCACATTCACCCAGCACCCACCGCAGCCTCCCTAACACACAGTGCTTGTGACTGACTGCCTATCTCTGGGGCCCTGTGTGAGACATTTGTTCTGAGTGGAATCTGCAGAGAGGAATTCTCTGATGCTGTTCTTGTCCTGAGACCGAGTGCGGAATCCTTTCCCTGTGGTGAGCTGTGAGCTCCTCCAGCAGATGTCCAATGCCAGGCCATGCAGAGCCTTGCCTTTCACGGCCAACCCCTCTGCACACATCTTCTACATCTCCTCTTGCTGTCCTGCCCAATGTGGTTGCTTGTGGAGGCCGTTGAAAGGCCAACCATGTATATTGGAAACTCTAGACTATATTCAACCCTTGTTTCACTAAACAGAGTTTGGGGGACCCATTTCAGTTCCCAGACCTATGATGGGCAGTTCACAACCACATGTGACACTAGTCCCCAGAGCTCTAACAACCTTTGGCCTCTGAGGATATCCACATTCACATGTACACAGAACACACACTAACACACGCATACACACCAATAAAAAAATACAACAAACCTATACAATCGTGTCTACAGCATTTGCTCCGTGTCTCAGATGGTCATATACTGCCGTCTTAGAGGCTGTCTTAAGGGACCCGAGGATTGGGTCAGTTTCTGGAATCATTCCGCTCATCACTTTATCTTTATAGGGCATTTCAGTGTTACTTGCAGCGTGTTCTGCAGCCTTGCCAGGAAACTGCCTCTGCTCTAAGAGGAAGTCCCTCCTCCTCTTGCTGCTGGTCCTTCTCTCCTCCTCTCCTCCTTGCCTTCCATGTTCCTGCTCTTTGGTGTAATCCTTTAAGGGGTCTCTCAGAGTCTAACTGGCTCACTGGGCTCAATGAGTGCCCTCTATTTACTCTGCACCAGGATACCTACCATGTGGTCGTCAGGATAACACCCCAAGGAGCTCCATAGGGACCCTTGACACCTGTGTGTGTATCAAAAGGATACAGATGTGATGAAGGAGCCATGATGGGAAGATCACACTAAACTGTGCGCACGGGACTATTGTCATCACAAAGGACAGAGAGAGAAAGAAAGAGGATAAAGGAGAAAGAAAACAGAGAATTGGAGGAGCCACTCGGCTTGCTTTGAAGATGGAAGGCAGAGTCGTGGTCCATGTGTGTCTGTGGTTTTAGAAGCTCAAGCAGCAGGACAATGAACTCCTTCCTAGAGTCTACAGAAGAATCTAAGCCTTCACAGCATGGATCTGTATGTCAGTGGCTGTGACATTGTTGGTTTTTGTTTACATGATACAAACTAAAATACATCTGGGAAGGCGGAACCTCAATTGAGTATTTCCATAAAACTGGCCTATAGGCAAGCTACCGAGCATTTTCTTGATTAAAAATTGATTTGGAGGATGCGGCTCACTGTGGGCTGTGCCATCCCTGGGAAGGTGGTCCTGGGGTGTTTAAGAAAGCTGAGCAAACCAGGGGGAAGCAAGTTCTTGGGAACTTGTTTTCTCACACATTAGGAACACTTCATGTCTCCTTTGTGGAAAGTGGCATTTCTGTAATAAAATTATCTTTGTTGGGTGTGAGAGATCTTGAAACTATTTTCCTGTGAGGGGGTCACGTGATTTGAGTCATACTTGGCACAATGCTAAGAGCGCCTGCCCTTTGAAACGTGTCAGAGTCTATCTCTGTAGCTATGCAGCTTAGAGGGGTGAGCTGCACCCCAACACCCCATTCACTCCGCAGTGAGGACAACATAGGAGGTCTTCTGCTCCTTCTATGCTGCCCCATGCCCTGGCTTTTTGTGGTCTCTGTCCTTTGACTTCCTGTATTTGACTGTGATGTTCCTCATTGAGACCTCAGCCTTACATCTGTCCTAACCCTACTACCCATCAGCCCTTGCTTCTTCTAGTTCCCTTCCATTCTACCCTGGGAACCTCCCTCACAGACTGACTGTGGACTAATAAGGATGGTTCAGATGGTCACCCTCAGACCACACATTTGCATCTCAGCAGGTATATTCAAACCTCACCTCAAGGCCAGCCTTGCCCTGGAGGTGACCTAAGAGCAGACCTACTGTCCTCTATCACAAAAGGAGAAGCAAGGTGCTACCCAGCCTGGCATTCCATAGCTAACCCAGGGCCTGTAGGAGAGACATTTCCCTGTCTTGAAATGGTACTGTGAGAAGGGCAAAAGTGTCCTGACCTCCAGGTTAGAAGTAGCATCCCTAGAATGCATGTCACAGGGTCGTTTTGCATCACCCACACATCTCTGTGGATCCTCTCAGGCTGATTTCTGCATTTCCCTAAACTGACTCATGGTTGGTGTTGACTTCACTCAAGCTTGTGAACCAGAAAACAATCAACAAATGTTAACCAAACACTAAGCAAATAGTGACCTCATCTTAAAATATGTGTTATATCACCTAACAATTGTATAGAAATTATATACTCAATGCATATGATTTTAATAATTATCATATTTAAATTTCACATAATTTAAACAATTGTTTTACTATAACTTGTTAACATAATCAAGTATAAATATACATAATAAGCACATGGGTACGTTTTATTAAGATAATAACTACTCCTACAAGCAAAGACATGGGTATATGTGTTGATAAATTCAACCAATTGATGTGTGTCTCATTTAAAATTTAAATTAAGCACATGATGTGAGTATATTCAACACTGTCCCAGCACTGAAGTGGTTCGCTCACTACAGTCTACTGTGTGATCCTACCAGCAAAATGCCAAATGAGTTGCTTAAATGACTTGACTTTTAAAAATCAAATGAAGCACTTTCCATGTTTAGAGTCAAGCCATTTTCCTGTAGAATAGAATCCTGAAGTTTAGAAACAGCCACTTTCTGTTGGCCTTGGGTCTAGGCACTGGTGACCTGTGTACGTGGCTGCCAGTGACAGGTCCCATAATCCTGCACAATCTCTTCTCTGGTTCTGCTTCAGTTGACCAGTTGACCCGTTTCTTCCACAAATACATGGCACAAATCACTGTGAGAGGCTGTGAAGCCTAGTTAATATTTAAAACATTTTGATGCTCAGATAAAAGGGGATTCAAGTTGTCACCAATTAGTAGGAAAAGACTAATTATTATACAGACCTATGATCCTTCATAAGTAGCTACATTAAAGGAATCTAAAAGCTATCACTTTTTATGAAAGAGCAGATGGCCCGAGTTAGACCCCTAAACTATAATGAATGTGTGAGGGTGTCCAAGGAATGCCCGTGTATATCACTAAACAGGATCCTTTCTAAAGGGCTGCTAGAGGAGGGAGATAGAGAATGGAGCAGAAACACAATGTCAATGTCATCATGGTCATGCTAATCAGTTCCGTCTACAGGAATTGATCTAGAAAGAAAGCCATCTTCTTTCCCAGGCATCAAACTACTTGAAAATATGTATGCATTTTAATTATCCTATTTAAGCAAGATTCAGTGGCCCAGGCAGTAAATGCTCACTGTGTTCCCACCATGAGGTAGGATCTGGGGTTTTCTAATAAACTATGCATGGTCCTTAGGACTTTGATAGCTTGGAAGAACATGGGAGATGAGTTTGTAAAGGGTAACAGAAGCCCTTACCCAACAATGCAGTTTTCTACTTATCAAGCACATAACCCACCCCTGAAGCACTCCTTGGGTACCTGGAGAACATTAGTTTAGCTCAAACTTAACTTAATCTACTTGCCTACTCCTCAGTTCAGTTTTCTCTGCACTGTTTCTCCACAGACCACAAGGCTAGGGTTGAAGGCCACTGATGTTCTGTTATGGGGCATCTCTGAAGACCCAAGTACAGGGATTAAGACACCCTGGGAAGGACATTGGTCTGACACTGTCTACTTTACGACCCACGAATAGTCCCACTTCCTTCTTGTGACTTCATGTTGTGGATCTCATCGTCTCCACTCTGGGTTTTGCAGGTAACCAAAGTAGCTGACATAAAAGAAGATATTCTAGACTAAGAAAGTTCTTCCAGAAGACCAAGAGAAACTATAAAGAAATTCACATCATAACTCTCCAAGAAGGTGCTCCAAGAAAGACTTCAGAGGATTCGCTTGTCCTTTCCTCAAACATGGGATCTCCCAGGGCCACTGAACCTAGAGGTGTCTCGGTGTCATCAGTGGAGGATCTGGAGACTTCTTCACCAGTCAAGGCTGCTCCATTTGGAGTTCTTCATCATAATATGGAGTGATGATGTTTCCTCTTCATGAGTCCAGATGTGTCAAAGAAACCATGGGTTCAAACATACGTGCACATCTGCAGAAATGTGATTATACACCCATGTGGACTGGCTTACCTAGCCTCCATAATTATTAAGTAAGGAAACTGTTTTCCAATGAAGGCACCATGAAACTCTAATTTTTCCCCATCAAGTGCATTCAGGACAGATTCAGACTTCATTTCTACTGGAACAGAAAATTATGCATAGGGAATCTTCCATTCCTGTCTTCAAAAGCATGCATGCTTTCAGCCTTTTCCACTCACAATTCTTGTTCATCCAAGAAAATTTCCCATGACTCTATTTATCAAGGTCTAAAAAATAGGTATGCAAGTAAAAATTACTCAAAATAAATTGTAAAGAAATTCACTTTAAAATAATTGTTTGGTATTGTCCTAGCCAGGGTTACTGTTGCTGTGATGAAACACCATGACCAAAAGCAAGTTAGAAAAGAAAGGATTTATTTGGCTTACACTCCCATATCACTGTTCATCATTGGAGGAAGTCAGGACAGGAACTCAAACAGGACAGGAATCCGGAGGCAGGAGCTGATGCAGAGGCCATGGAGGGTGCTGCTTACAGGCTTGCTCATCATGTCTTGTTCAGCCTGCTTTCTTATAGAACCCAGGACCACAACCCCAAGGATGGCACCACATACCATGGGCTGGGCCCTCCCCCATTGATCACTAATTAAGAAAATGCCTTACAGCTGGGTCTTAGGGAAATATTTTCTGAATTGAGGTTCTCTCCTTTCAAATAACTCTAGTTTGTGTCAAGTTGCCATTAAACTAGCCAATACAAGTATACATATAATTTTATAACTTACTAAGCTAAAATCAAATTTGCATATTATTCTGGTTAGTTTTTTTGTTAGCTTGATGCAATCTAGGGTCATCTGGGAAAAGGGAACCTCAACTGAGAAAAGATCTGCATCAGACTGATGTGTAGGCAAGTCTACAGGGATATTTTCTTGATTCATGACTGATGTGGGAGGGCCTGGCCTCAGTGCCTCCTCTGAGCAGATGGTCAAGGGTTGCGTAAAGAAGAAATTTAAGCAAGCCATGGGGATCAAGCCAACAAACAGTTCCTCCATGGGCTCTGCTTCAGTTCCTGCCTCCAGGTTCCTGCCCTGACTTTCCTTTATGGTGGAAGATAAGCTGCCAAGTGAAGTAGACCCTTTCCTTCCCAGGATGCTTTTGGTCGTGGTCTTTAACACATCAACAGAAAGCAAACTAGAGCACATACTGCTGAGATGGATGTGCTTGTCAACTTTCTTACAAAGAATTAAATTTGGCTAGAGAGATGACTCAGTGGTTAAGTCCTCTCTCCAGCTCCTTGATCAATATTTTTATCTTATAACTTTCAACGCTGAGAATGACACTTCACAAAATGGCAGAAGTGTATTTAGGATCACTTCATAAACTGTTTGGAATTCTAGCCTAATCCCAAAGCGAACTCCACTTAACTTTTAAAAGTGGAACTCAAATCAGCAATTGAAATAGCAGTCCTTAAAAATCAAACATTCAAATACGGTCCAACTTGATGCTCATATGCTGAGAACTGATTTAAAAAAATTAAAAATTATTGTTTTTATTTAGGGTGATTAAAGCATTATGTTTCTAAAAGAGCAGACTGTGAGTACAGTACATATACGATTCATGACACATCAGAGTCTTGATCCTGAGCCTAGGCATTTCAGGCAGGCTGTGCTGACATTGCATGTTGTGGAGGTATGTACAGCACAAAGTGTATACATTTCATATTTAGACTCAAGGCAGCAGTGAAGTTGTGAGATGTACATAACACACACACACACACACACACACACACACACACAAATTTTTGGTCAGCACAAAGTCAGAAATCTTTCAATGTTTTCAAATGTATAGCTACCCCCATATTGAGCTGCAAACCCCTTTGGGGATCACAGTCCACAGTCTATGGAGCTATGCCCTAGATGAAGCCTCCAGTAATGGGGGGAGGCTGAGGAGTGGAAGGGCAGCTAAGCCTTCCAAATGAAAGAAGCCTCTGTCGTAATCGAGCACAGTGCTGTAGCCTTTTCGCAGTGGGGAGAGGGTGCTGCATTCAACTTTCAAACTTTCTCCTTTCAAAACTAACTGTGAGAATTATTCAGGCTGCAACTTTTTGCCAACTCGGTTTGCAAACATGATGCTAGATATAATATAACTTTACTCCACAAAGTCAGCGTGACAGATGTTTACCAACAGATGCAGTTCAAAGGAATAATGACCTGGACAAAAATGGTTCTTTTTGTTGGCTTTGGGGTAACAACTGGGGGCTCTAGGAATGAACAGTGCTGAAGCAATGGAACCATTTGATTTGATGATAAATGGTAGCGTCTGCGCTCAGCACTGAAAGCTAGTACGGCAGCGGTTCCACCAACAGTTGCTAATGCACTATCACCAAGTCATAGCTGAGGCGGTGGTTGTACGGTACCAAGATTTCTATGAGTAGATGCAACTGCATTTGTGTCCGTCCTCAGTAGGAAGGCCCTGACCTCAAGAGGGGTGAGATACCTCGTGGGCCTGGGCAGACATGCCTCTTTCTGTCTCTCTCTGCCTCCCTCCTTCTCCCACTCCCTTCTCCCCGTCTCTTCTCCTTCCCTCCTCCCACACCTCTCTTTTGTCCAACCTTTTGGCACAGAATGTTATAAACATTGAATGGTATCTAGGAACTAGTTCATGAACACAAGTCTCACACAATTGGAGGGAAGATAACCTTTTCCCTTTTTAGATTATTTTATCCACTTATTACTTCTTCCTCCTGACCATCTGTGACAGAGACATAGATGGGGATTCTCAGTTCTGAGAGAAGAAAGAGAACCAACTCCTCAAAATTCTGAAGGAGAAGGAGGAGGGAAAAAATGAAAAGTTGGGTGGGAGATGGGAGTGTTGGGGTGTTCTGAGCGGCCCCCTTCTAAGCAACTTCAGACCAATGCAGCTCTGTGAGTGACCTGCGAGGAGACATTTTTAGCAGTTAAAAGTATTTTAGGTGATTTAAAAATAGAGCCAAGGAATAAATCTTACAGAAAGAAGAGAATGTGGATTCTGAATGCCCTGTGGTTCTTGAAATATGAATAAAATGACTTCCTGAAGGAGCTCAAAAATACTGTTAATCATTCGCTTTCAGTCACAATGTTTAGTGGGGTCCCAGGCGCCTGTCTAGCACATAGTGCCCATTGGCTTGAGTGAGCTAAACTGAGCATAAGTCCTCACACACTTTCAGCCTGTCAGAATGGCCCATAAGCTTCTCAGATAAATTCTTTGCTTGACAACTCCCTTGTAATTAGCCCACAGGGCTGCCCACGGTGTCCACCTCTGTTTGCTCAGGGATCCGTTCCTTCAGTACTTTTCTAGATTGCATGTTTTCTATAAGATTTTCAACTACATAACTCTGATGGTCTAGGTACTCACACATTGCTCAAAGGAGGAACTTGGGAATAATTAAAAAACTTGCATCTGTTGAAAGTCTAGGAAAGGTGCTGCAAAGAATGAGTTAAGACCTTTTCTCTCTAGCTGTTCTCTTCTTTAGGAGAGGGATTTAGTGAGGAAAAAAATTGTGGTCCCACTTGCTGTAATATGGAATGCTAATACCCTGTTTTCAATGAGACAATTGGTTCAAGAATTCACTCATTCATTAGGTGTGCTGTGTACCTGCCATGGGACAGGTGATGTACCGTTGTGCTATGATCCAAGAGAGACAGAAGTGTTACCATGAACCTTCCAGTATTTTACATCTAGTAGCACAGTTAAACATGTGCCCATATGACTTTATTATAAAGCAGAAGATAACACTCTGATAAAGAGAGAAATGAAGATTTTAAGATGAAAAGGCTTGGGATAGAGGGATGGCTTAGTGATCAAGAGTACTTGCTGCTCTTGCAGAGGATCCAGGCTTGTTTCCAGCTCCCATATGGCATCTCACAACCGTCTGTAACTCTGGTGCCCTCTCATGACCTTCAGGGGCATCAGGCATGTACACGGTACACATATACACATACAAGCAAAAGTGGAGATATAATTAGGGGACAGTGGAAAGTCTTCACATGGAAACTGAAATTTCCACTCAGAGATAAGTTCTAGAGAATTGCCACGGCTCCTGTGGGTAAGAATTCACTGAGAAGTCATTACAAGGCTGTGGGCTTCATGCTTGGGCACGGCAAGGAGGTGGGGAGATTCTGGCATGTTGGGGAATGTTGACAAACCCTCACAAGGTCTTCTATATATTTTTTAATACGTTAAAAAATTTAAATAGACATGGACCTTGCCTCTGGGAGCTTGCTGACACGGCACAGCAGAGTGGTAAACTGTTCGATGTGGTGTGAGAGGCATGGCACTTGAAAACAGCACAGAAAAGAGATGTAGCAAGGCAAGAAAGGTGACCTCTAAAGGTGTGCAAGTGGGGCTACAAGGGGAGGTAGGACGTACACAAGGTGGTTGTTCCACACAAAGGTGGGGGGCCGGTGCTTTGTGTGGTTTTCTTCTCTGGTGACCTCAGTAAGCAGCGGCTAATGTGAGAATGCATCACACAAAGCACAGACATGGCCCCAGGCAGCAAAGGGCCTGCTGTAAACTTCCTAGAAACTGCCCACAGAAGTTAAGCAACAAGTAGGGAAGAGTGAAGAGGTAATGAGATGCTGCAATAATTGGCCAGACTGAAAGTAGAGAATAGATTCATCACGGCTGTGCAGTAAGAATGATGAGAAGAGCAGAGAAACAGACTCCCTGGCAGAATAAATATGGAACAGTTATGTAACAGGTCTGGCAGAAGCCGCATGTAAATAGAGTAACTATTAAGAAAAACAATGGAGGATATTCTAATCTGCCCTCTGAGGCTGTCATAAACACAAGACAAAATGCCACTAGGGGGAGAAATGGTTTATTTGGCTTATACTTCCAGGTCACACTCTGAAAGAAAGTCAGGGCAGGGATCTGATCAAGAACTGAAGCCAAAACCATAGAGCAACAGTGGTTCCTGGCTCGACCCCAGGCTTGTGTTCAGCTACCTTTCTTATATAACCTGGTCTGCGTAAGGATAGTACTGCTCATAGTGAGCTGGGCCCTCCTGTGGTGGTATTGTGTTCCCCAAAATATTGTGCACCCTAATAAATTTATCTGGGATCAGAGACAGAACAGCCACTAGATACAGAGGCTAGAAAATGGTGGCACTCACACCTTTAATCCTAGCGTTCCAGAGGTAGAAATCCCTCTGGATCTCTGTGAGTTCAAGGCCACATTGGAAACAGCCAGGCATGGTGACACACGACTTTAATCCCAAGAAGTGAGCCTTTAATTCCAGAGAGTGATGGCTGAAAGCAGAAAGTTATATAAGGCATGAAGACCAGAAACTAGAAGCGTTTGAGTGGTTAAGCTTTCAGGCTTTTGAGCAGCAGTTCAGCTGAGATCCATTTAGATGAGGACACAGAGGCTTCCAGTCTGAGGAAACAGGAACAGCTGAGGAACTGTCGAGGTGAGGAAGCTGTGGCTTGTTCTGCTTCTCTGATCTTCCAGCATTCACCCCAATAACTGGCTTCAAGTTTGATTTTATTAATAAGACCTGTTAAGATTCCTGCTACACCCTCCTACATCAATTCGTGATCAAGAAAATGCTCCTCCAGACATTCTCCCAGGCCAATCTGATGGAGTTGAGGGTCCTTCTTCACATATATGCCAAGTTCACAATGAAGATTAGTCATTCCATGGAAGGTACCCTTATTAGTTTAAAAATCATGGTGTCCTCTTTGAGGCTGCAAGTACCTCAGCACTCCACCTTAGCAGACACTCAACAAATGCACAGCAAGGCAAGAAATTTTCCAGATGCATCTTCAGTTCCAGGGGACAGTGTGGACCTCTTTATTATTGCTCCTAACGACCATGCTTAGGCCCATGTGCTGTTTTAGGACGAGAGCCTGAGGCCAGAGGACCTTTCTGTTCATCATTGCTACAATTTTGTTGGTCATTTGGTGACTTGATAGGGGTCTCATGGAATAAGAGACTAGCAGCTCCAGAAAGCTATGAACACAGAATCACAGGCCATGGGAAACTATCCCCAGCCACTCTGCTGGGTGTCTGCAGAGGTGTGTATATCAGGCCTGGGTTGACCAGAAACACTTCTTTCTCCGATACATTGTGTTCCCCAGAACCCAGTACACAGGGTGAGTCTGCCTACCACACATCACCTCTGTCTGGAGGAGGCTGAACACCTCCGCGTGTGCTGGAATAAAGCTGTGGAATTTGATGCTAGGATTTCACTGTCATGTCATTCTGTAAGCTAAAGCCACAAGGAGACCACTTCCTGGCCCACCTGAAGACGTGACAGCGCCAGCAGATCTGGGCTCCACCATGGCATGTAGCTCAGCAACCCGAATGATTCCGGTGACGGAAGCCACCACCTGCCACAGCTGCTCATGCCCTCTTTCAGCCAGAACTCTCTTACTACATCCACTAGAAATCCTTTTCCATCAGAGTTCAGAGAGGGTCTTCCACGGCTTCTCTGGCGGATCAGACCAGACACGGCAAGAGAGACCATTTTTCTTTGTATTTGAAACCACAGAAGGATGAAAAGGCCCCATAAATACAGCCAATCATGAGTATTTATATCTATGGTTGCAGTGAGAAAGCCCACCTGTAAGGAACCAGAAGGATGCAAGGAGTAAGAGGGGGAAAGAAGAAGAAAAGAAAAAAGATTTAGGGAGAAATGGAACAGGGTTCATCTTTCATGCTGAAAACAGCCCTCCCTGGTCTAGAGAAAACCAGCATGTTGGACTGCCAGGGCTATTAGTCAAGGGTTAAATGTCACTCACATCCAGCCTCTGGGAGCTGCAGTGTGTGTGTGTGTGTGTGTGTGTGTGTGTGTGTGTGTGTGTGTTGTGCACACACTTGAGCACGTGTGCGGCTGTGGCTGTGGGTGAGACAGGAGATGCCACAATTTTATGCATTTCAAATTGAGCCACACTGGCCTGGAGATGACCTGCCATGAGGTTTTTAAATTATCTGTGTGCGCGCACTCTGCTTGTTTTGGAAATGCTCTAAATAAAAATAATGGACTGTCTTTTAATAAGTCTCATTGTGAGGATTCCACATATCAAGCAGCGCGGTGCAGCTTGGAGGCAAACGGCGGGCATGTGTGATCTCCCTGGAAGAGAGACAAATGGTGCTGCGGGGAGCTCCATCCAGGGACGGCTGACAGGAAATGGCATTCGCAAGCTGACACATCTGTCAGGGTGCAGAATATTGGCACCTGTCATGCAATTCAGTCATGACTTTTAATAAAGCTGCTTTCCCTTAGGTAAAATTGCAACTCGACTGTAATATTAGCTGCAAGCTCGTCTCATGTTCCCCTTCAGAGCGCTTTTGTACGTGAGGCGCTTCCAATGACTCTGGGAGGAGAGCTGAAGAAATGATGTTTACCAGCTTTGCTGCCCGCCCAGAACTCTGGATCTGAAAAAGATGTTGCCCTGAGTTTTTCACATCCTTGCCTCCTCTCTTCTGCCCTCCCCCACCCCTCCCTCCCGCTCTCCCCCACCCCTCCCTTCTGCTCTTCCCCACCCCTGCCTTCCGCTCTCCCCCACCCCTCCCTTCCGCTCTTCCCCACCCCTGCCTTCCATAGTCCTTTCTACCCCATCACTCTTTTTTTCTTTCCCTTTCCACCAAGGAAGGCTGATTTTCCTGTGTGTTTTCATAGACTTTGCCCTCCTCCCCTTCCCTCATCCCTCCTTCCCTCCTTTTGACTGGGTCGTTGGTTGGGCGAATTTAGCCCTAAGAAGTGTGTATATCATAAAAACCGAGTTGGGATTTGTTGGCTGTCAGTCAATAAATCAGTCAGAGTTTAATTACCAGGCATGTGAGGGAAGGCAGTGACAGGCACCACCTCAAGCTGAGACTGTTTCTTTTGGGGCAACTTCTATCAAAAAGAAAAAAAAAAGCAAAACTAAAAATAAGGTGTGTGTGTGTGTGTGTGTGTGTGTGTGTGTGTGTGTGTGCGCGTGCGCGTGCACGCACATGTTTGAAAGCTAAGAGGTAAAACAGAAAAATGAAAAG
This sequence comes from Peromyscus eremicus, assembly GCF_949786415.1. Taxonomy (NCBI): domain Eukaryota; kingdom Metazoa; phylum Chordata; class Mammalia; order Rodentia; family Cricetidae; genus Peromyscus; species Peromyscus eremicus. The sequence goes on along the minus strand of NC_081435.1, from coordinate 70,826,025 downwards.
TTAAGACTACTACTCAAAGAGAGGTGAGAACTGAGGAGCTCCGTGGTTTCTTCCACCCTCAGAACTTCCTGTTTTAGGATAGTGGACATCATTTTAACACACTGTCCTTTCATGAAAACTTCTTGTACCGCACCGGAGATGTCACTAGCTGAGTGAACATGGTTTGTATGTTAACATATGTTCACTAAATTTCTTCATCCAACACATAAACATCTTTCTGTAATCTACTGAAGGGAGCAAAATCATCTGTCCAGTGGAAATCTCATGCACCCGGCCCCCTAGCAAAGAGAAGCTATTGTTCAGCAAATGATACAATGTGCTAGACTGTGTTTAGCAAAGAGACAAAGGGATTTCCCCCTTCTTAACATTTTCCTTATTCCACGTTTCTAAGAAATAACAATTGCTACCACCAAGACTCTTCCCCCTCCTCCTAACTGACACTATGCTAAGGATTCCAGGTCCAGTAGCTCTGAAATAGACATTGGTATTGTCTTTGTGCCTGTGTGACGTGTGTGCGTGCGTGCGTGCGTGCGTGCGTGCGTGTGTGTATGTTCGTGTGCGTGCGTGTGGGTTCCTTTCTTTTCAAAAGGCAGTCCACACTCACGGATTTTATTTTTGACTAGCTCTAAGAAATGTCATCTCCTACCTGTCATGTGTCATGAAGCCGTGTGCCCAGATACTGCCAAGATTTTGACTGAAGGGACGTTCTGTTCCCCTTTAACTGTCCTCCGGTGGTATGTCTCAGTTTGTTTATTTCAAATCCTTTGACCAGTTTAAGGAACACTGGGAATCTTTGACTGGAAACAGGGCAACTCTGGCTCAGAAGGCAAGCTTCTTGACTGGGGAGGGAAGAATAGGGAGAGCCGGGTGGACAGATGAGCTGCGGTAGAGGGAAAATCTATTGTCTCAGATGTTTTCCAGCCCTGAAATTTCACGAGATTTTGCGGAGTTCTCCTGGATCTCCTTCTACCTCCATTTCCTGGAATTCTTTGGAACTGCATCATTATTAGAAGCCCATGCATATCTACACAATGCAAAGGCCTGGGATTTCACTACATATGTTACAGAGGTTGAAGACAAAAGATCAGGCAAAGAGAATGGTAAAGCCGCGGGAGGAAATATGACACAGGACCAAAGCAGAACCAGCAGGCTTCTGGCTTTTGCCAATTCTAATTTGTGAAGAAAAACGTTGGCAGTTTGCCTGAAACTTTCAGGCAAACAGCAGCCACTCCAGTTCAAATTGCTCTTAAAAAACAAAACGGAAGAAGCAAAGGAAAACAAACTGGAAAACTAGACCACCTGGCCGGAAGACCGTGAGCCCGGCCGGCCCTGTGAACGTGAACATGGAAACTAGTGCCTGCTACACCCGCTCACTTTCCATGGATTCCTTCCAGTGCCTCAGTTTACCTTGCTTGTAGAACGCCAACAGTCTCAAGGGTCTAATAATTTTCTTGATGGTTTTCTGTCCAGGTAGCAGCAATCTCACTTTTAATAAACTTGCGAGTGAGTGATCAAGCTTTGTTCAATCAGTGCATTTTATGATTGCCTCAGTGCACACCTCACAGCCTCCCATCTCCATGTAGCCCATCAAACGCATTACCAGGCTACAAAGGGTGGGGAGTCAATAAACCAGTTTCTCCTAGGGTATCTTTTTGACAGTATCTTGCTCCATGTTAATAACCTCCGATTTCAAACTTGCTGGAAGATTTTTATTAAAGAATAATAATAACAACAACAACAACAACAAAACTCTCCTCTCTGTTTCTCTGTCTCTTTCTCTCTTACTCTATCTCTCTTTTTCTCTGTCTCTGTGTATGTGTGTGTCTCTCTGTCTCACTGCCCACCTTGCCCTCCCCGGAAATCTTCAAATCATCTTTCCTCAGCTCCCAAGTGCTGGAACTTACTGGAGTGTGCTAGCAAAGACAAAATTATAAGCCAGTAAGGGCTGTGTTAGTAAGAGAGTGAGTGACTCCGTTGCCTTCTTTTTAGACATAATTTTGATGGCAGGTGGATGTCTAGTGGGGTCAGAATCTCAGGCCACTACGAGCTATTGTGAAATATCAAACCATTACAAACTTAAAGAAAAAGAAGAAGAAGCTGTGCATTTAAGGTAGTAAAACATAAGTTCATCTTATTTTAAATCAACCCAGAGGAACTTCAGCCTGTAGGACTTGGTGGGTTATGGTGTCCAAAAGTTGCCTGGGGCCGTTTGCCTCCACAGGACACTTAGAAGCCACTGAAATTGTGAATAAACAGAAGGCAAAAGCCCGGTTCAGGAGGGACCCTGAACCCTTGATGCAGCTTTCATTTTCGTAGACCAGTTAACTAGGGCAGGAGGAAAGACGTCTACAAAAGTCAACAGGAGCCAGCACTGTCCAGGAGTCCCCGGGAGCCCTGCTGGACTTCGGACTAGTCAGACTCACCCACCTGCTCACACACCGACTCTCTCCTTTATTAAGGCAGTCTGTGAGTTCTGAGCAACAACTTTCTTTTTCTGTGTGGCCCAGTGTGTTGAATTAGAGTTGTTTGCGCAGATAGGAAGATATTTACCTGAACACGGGCAGCATATGAATGGCTTCACCAGTGAACAAAGGGACATCCCAACAATAACTCAAATCCTAAGAAACGGCACTCTTCCAAAGTAACATTCAGAACTTCCCATGGAGGTTTATATTTAAATGCATTTTCCTGCATGTTTTGAAAATACTTTTAAAAAGTAACAGAGCACAAACATGAAAATTTAAGTAAATATTTTATTTCTACGAATCAAAGCAGCAACAGCTTTCTTATGCTCCGGGGAGGCTCAGATATAAACCGGAGAGTCTAAGAACCTGCCGCGCTGACATCCTTGAGTGAACAGACTGGAGACAAACAGCCACCTAGCAAGAGACGCAGAGATGGGGCTGAGAGTCCACAGCGACAGTGCGCCGATGAACAGGGAGCTCCTTCAGTTCCTGGGTCAAGAAAAGTCTCTGAGAGAAGGAGATATTTGAACCCTAAGAGCCACCAGATAAGAGGTTGAGGGCTGAGGTGACAGCTTGGGGTTCAGGGAAGTGACAGAGGCTGGCATTTCTGGAGTGTAGCGAACGGGGTCAAAGTGCACAAGGGAAGTTGAGACAGGTGGGCAGAGGGGGTCCTGTGGGGTGCCAGGCACCATGGGCAGAAGTTTGAATCTTCGTCTAAGTTTAATAGGAAGCCACAGGAGGGCACCAAGATGACTGGACTTGACCTGAATTTTAACATGGTCATTCCGGCATCTATGCGCATAAAATTATGAAGAGGCCCAAACTAAAAGCAAAGAGATCAGCACTGGAGATGAACTACTGGAATAACCCAGAGGCACACTGGTATGGGGCTGAGTTGGGAGTAACAGATAATGAGAGATGGGCAGGGTCAGGACATGTCTTGGGGTACTGTCAACAAATCCTGTTCAGGAAGTGGATGACACAGTGTGTGTGGGGGGGTGGTCGGGGGCAGAGGAGTCTGTCTTTCAGTTCACACTGGACTGTACAACAACTGGTGAGTCTCTTCCTGATGTCACACCGAAAGACTAACCTGTCTTTTGTGGGGTAAGATGCTCTCATTTGGAGTGTGGCTGGTCACCAAGTAAAGGGGGGCTGGGAGACTATGACGGATCATTCATCTCTACATGCAGCAAAGCCCACTACTCTGCTCACAGCTCACTGCTTAAAACAAGTCACTTGGAGAAACCTAATATCAAGGGATGGATATGTGTTGTTATTTTCTACAAAACGTGGCAGAGGGAAGCTGGGTAGAAGTGAACATGGCGTCTAACAGGTGTGTCCAACCTTTTGACTTTGTGATATGATTCTGTACCTATGAAGTACACACTGCAGAATGCAATTGAGTTAAAAAATAAACACACACACACACACACACACACACACACACACACACACACACACACACACAAACTACATTCATGATTTTTGTACTAGGCCGGATTCTCATGCTTATGCCGCCAGGGGTTACACACACCCAAGGATGTCAAAGGCAGTCCTTGGGTTGGGAAGCTGAACAACAGCGTGGCTAGTGCTGCCACCTGTTGGCTGAGAGGGGAAGCTGAACTCTTGGATTCGTCACTGCGAGGAGCGTAAACCACATTGCTTCCCTAGAGCCTCTGGTCAGGGCCCTCTGACTGATATAGCACACGAGTGAGTTGACTTTAGGTTTGGACTAATGGACTAAAGAGTTAGATGAAGTCATTAGGTCATGAGACTGGCTTTCCAAGGGCGAGAAGAATCACATGCTCTCTCTTCCTCTCTAGCCCATCAAAACGTCACCTTTACCCAGGCCCCAGAAGCCAGGAGCCAGGCTCATGGCTGATTCCCATGGCTCTCTGGCAGCTGTGCTCATCCCTGATCTGCCAGCCAGCTGTCTTCTGTGCTATAATCTATCTCCCGGTACCTGCAGAAGTTTTAGCAATGGAGTCACATATTTCAGGCCATCTCCATCACTTAATCCTCAGGTTCTGCCTCATTGTATACTTACTGCACTAACTGAAGGATAGTGTGGTGAGCTTGGTCTGCAAAGAATCGCCACAGGCCAGACCAGGTTTGGGAGTAACAGAAGTTAAAGAGAGCCACCAAGGTTTGCAAGTTCTGTAACTTGTCAACAGTCCAGTCAAACACAAAAAAAGATGTAGTAAATGTCACATGCTCATCCTAGAGTTTATTTTAAAAAGTGACTGTGCCTCAGGAGAAGGCGCAGTTGGTAAAGTTCCTGTCTTACAACAGGACCCACCATCCATGTAAGACAGCTGGCTAGGGAAGCAGAGACATGAGGATTCCTGGGCATTTCTGGCCAGCCACCCTAGCCTACTTGATGACTTCCAGGCCAGGGAGAGACCTAGTTCCCAAGACAAACATACCAACAAAAACCCAAGGATTATAAATCTGAAGGTTGTTCTTTGGCATCCACATGCAGGGGCGGGCACACAACCACAAGTATACACATGAACATACACACTAACATACACACATTTGTAAAGATAAACAAAATGTTATCTTCAGAATTCCTACTTCTTGGGTCACCTATGTGACGGTAACCTTGAACTAGCAGAAACGTGTCTAGTGGAAACTTTCCCTGGGTGCCACGCTAAATCCCTGAGGCTTGCGTTCAAACTCTTCTTCAGTTTGTGATGCTGAATTAGGTACTTGCTCAAAATACATTTTTAGTCCACAGGAGCACTAAAATCAAACAGGTTTTCTAATGCTGTGATAACATGGAGCTGTTTACCTGTAAGAGCCTAGTTGCAGCTAGCTTAGGGCTGGTGGGGGATCCTAAAAGCAAAGAGGGCCACGGGTAAACAGAGTTGGGGGCAGCTCTATGTGGTTCCTCCCCACCAGTTTCCCAGCTTCTCTCCCACCAAGCCTTCTTTCTGCTATTTCCACTCCTGAGGAGACGAGCTTCCTTCAAACTCCAGCACATACTGCAGTGCGTAGCCCTCGGCTCTGAAGTCTCCATTCCTTCCCTGCTCTCACTGGCTCTCAGAACAGCATACCACCTGCCTATACCTGTCATCCATGGGCTGGAAATGGGAGGACAATGGACAGTATTCATCTAATGCACAGTGACCAGCTGTTGGCTGGACAGAAGCAGTTCTCCAGAAGAACAGTGTGGAGTTTGGACAACTTGAGAGAGTTGGTTCTTTCCTCACACCTGTGGGTCGTGGGAATCAAACTCAGGCACCTTTACTTGCTGAACCAGCTTGCAAGCCCTTTGAGGATCTTTCTTAAAGGAAGTATTTACCCACATGCTCACCCATCAACTATGTGTGAGTATGATCATTGCCACATACAAGCTTGAAACTGAACTGGAAATCACTGCGTTCACACAATGGCTCTCCTTTGAACATGCTGGCTTTTGTGTTCTGTCACAATAGATGGGGAGAAGTCGGGAGATAAAATAAATGACCACCTAGTCATGTTATATAATTTCTGAAGAGCAGGAAGATTAGTTTTCCTTTGAAAAGGTATAACTGGGGATTGAGCCAAAATTGAAATAGTGTCAGTGTTTTCTTTGATCTCAAAGTAGACCTATGCTCCTCAAGTGAGCCACTGGGAAGACTTGAAGCATCCATGAACATGAAGAATTCCTGGAAATCCAGTTCACGTGTTTGGTACTTTCAGAAAATTTCAATATTAATTGGCATTTACTTGGGGAAAAGAGTGTTGGCCTTCAGTGGTATATGCTTCATGTGAGCATGTAAACACTGCTGTGCCTTCTTTACTCCGGGAGTGACAGGGGAAGAGAGTGTGTTGGGGATGTACTGACATCAATATATCGTTACCATGTGAGTAACGAGGCAGTCTGCTGACAGATGGGACTGATGTGTCCGTGAGAGTCATACTTCTTCCACCCTTGGAAGTGTGGGTACACATGGCATGTGTGGAGCAAAGCTGCTGTGAAGAGACAACATGCCATGTACTACAGGTTCCTAAGATGGGGTCTCTGTGTTCCAATCTCATCAGCTCTGACAGTACACTCCATCACCAAAGATACTGGAGTGGGAACATGGTCCCTTGGAGGGAAATCCATCTGTTATGTCATCTTGAAGTCTCGGAAAGTCAAGGTCAAAGATATAAACTCAGGGATGGTTTTCGTTTTGTTTTTTTTTTTAAAGATTTATTTTTATTATTATTTGGGAGGGTGTACATGCAGGTGCCTAGTACTTCCAAAAGAGGTCCCCCTGATCCTTTAGAACTGGATTATAGGATGCTGTGGAACTGATTGGTATGGGTGCTGTGAACTGAACTCTGGTTCTATGTAAGGGCAGCAAAAAAATTCTCATTGTTAACCCCTGTGAGCCCCAGCTTTTACAACTTTATTTTCACTTCCAGCTTTACTGAGTTTTCCATCTGCAACAATTCAGTGTCAAGCCAAACTCACTTATTTCAAACTTTCTGTATTCTTTTGGGTCAGGACCACGGCCATGTTAGAAAAAACACTCTTTTTCTGGATGTTTTTTCTCATCGAGGGTTTCCCCTGAAGGGTAAATCCCCCTGGGTCCACAGAACCCCATATTCTGCTCCACCAGCAGGCTCAGGGGAGAGTGCTTCCCCATTTTCCAAGCAACAATACGTAGATAAAAATGTCAGAGCCTGGCAGCCCGTCTCTAGCATATGTGCTTCTATTTATGAAGACACTTAGTGTGGATTTAGTAAGTTCACCACAAAGCTCCAGGGGCGCCTGTCTCTTTAAATCCATCTCCTCCCAAGTGAAATTTGTGGCCCTGATGAATGGCAGAGCAGAGTCATCCATAAAAGGGCAGAGGAGAATCACACTCATTTGCATACAGTAATTATTCTGTGAATCAGGCCACCTTTATTGCTGGCAGAAAATCTACTGTCAGCACTGCTCTGTAGATCAATTTTGAAAACCCAACATCAGAGAGGAACTATTTGGAATCCCGTGGTCCAGCATTCCTGCCACCTGCCTTCTGGTGACCGTGTTTCTGGGTCTAGTCCACCAGTCTGTTTCTCTGTCTGCCCTGTCTGTGATGCTATGTGCTATTTCTAGAGAGTTCTCTTGGAGGCAGGCTGGCTGTGGTTCATTTTCTAAAATGGCTGAACTTGGGAAAGCATGGGAACCCAAGGGCTTGGTAGACTCCCTTTCTTTGGAGTCTACCACTCCACCCTGCCAGATCCCAACATATACCTGGTAACTCTAGGTAGCCCTACCAGGAACCAGAGATGGAAGAGAGTCTGGAGATGGCTTTTGTCCCTTGCTTTACAGAAAGGAAGAAGGAACCTTGCAGTGATTTGATAAGAAATATTCCCTCTCATCTTGGGCACTTGAACACTCCGTCCTCAGTTGTTTGGGGGAGGTTTAGAAAGTGTGGACTTGTTGGAGGAGACATGTCCCTGGAGGCAGCATTGGGAGTTAAAGATTTGTGCTGTTTCCAGTTCTCTTTTCATTTCCTGCTTGTGATTTAAGATAATGAGCTCTCAGCTTTCTGCCCCAGCCGCCATGCATGCTGCCTGCCACCATGCCTCTCCTCCACAACAGTAAGCCATGTGAACCCTTCCTTTTGTTCATTGTCTTGACCATGATGCTTTATCACAGTAACAGAAAAGTAACTAATACAAACTCTTGGGTCTCCGGTTTGGGGGATGCAGGGAGTTGAGGAAGAAAGGAAGGGAATTTGAGCCGGCAGACTGAAAGAAAGGGACTCATTCTTTAAAGGATGTAGAAACCCAGAGTCCCATGTGTGCATCTCCAGAAGAGGGATGGGAGAGATGCTTCACCTGGAGAGCTGGTATCAGCAAAGCCAAAAGAGCAAAATGGCACTGCCGGCTGGCTCAGTATAGTCATGGTGACTGCGCTGAGGCAGGGGCAAGAAGCTCGGTCATGTCCATTACAACCTGTGTGTCCAGTCTCCAGCTAAAGGTACAGAGTTCCACAACACACCTGTGTGACTAGTGTAGAGACCAGAAGGCCTGAAGGGTGTGTGCATTAGGATCTCCCTGGCTACCTCACATTCCCAGCAAACCCTCAAAGAGGACAAAAGATGTAGCCAAGCCCGGGAACACACAGCTGAAGGGCTGTGTGAAGCCATTTGACAGCTGCAGGGGGTTCTGGGAAAGTTAGGAGGAGCAGGGGCTTCTGCTGTTGTCCTGGTGTCTCACATGAAGACGGGCTGTGAAGAGGCGTTCACAGACCCCAGAGGCCTTAAGTCCTCTGCCATTCTTTGTTCTGTATTCCTCTCCTTTCACTCCTACTCTTCTTAACGTAGCAACAAAAATAAACACTTCCCCAAAGCAGACCACGCTGGTGAGAGAAAGCAGACACTGAGAGGTACTGTGCAGACACTGAGAGGTACTATAAGAAGGCACTGTAAGAGTCCATCACCATGAGGCCCCCAGAACATTCAGATCCACTGGACAGAGGGAAGAAGGGTGGGTGCCAAGGACAACGAGTGGTGGTGGTGAATGAATAGTCTCTGTTTGGGAGGAGAAAGGCTCTGGACTTGGATGACAGTGGTAGGTATACAACCTAGTACATGGTTGTAAAAATGGCCACTGAGTTTACACTTGAAAGCAATTAAAATAACATTGTTTTACATGCATATGTATGTATGTATATAAAAACAAAAATAGAATATCTCCCTTAAAGGGCTTCTATTTGGAGCTGGAGAGCTGGCTCAGGAGTTAAGAACACTTGCTGCTCTTGCAGAGGACCTTAGTTCTGTCCCAGACACACAAGTAAGGTAGCTCAGAGCTACCACAACTCGAGCTCCAACACCTTCTTCTTGCCACCATGAGCACCTGAACCTGTGGCAAATACTTCCACAAATGCACACACATACACAAAATAGAAATCTTTTAAAAAAAAAAAAGGTTTTACTTTTTTGGTAAATAGGGAAACACAAAGGTAGGGGGCTGTTATTAAAGTTAGAAAAACAAAAATGACAAACTACCGAGAGTTTGAATGAATGATTAGGTGAGCTGGCTTCCTCCCCTTTTCTCAGAGGTGGCTTTGGGGTGTTGGGGCACATGAGTCACAACACATGTAAGTTTGTACCAGGTGAGGTTTCTCAATGCATTATATATTGAAACCAAGCCAGGTTTTAGAAAACTCGGTAGCTCTTCATATCTATCTAAATTTATAATATCTTTTAAAAAACATGAATAAGGAACATGTTACTCATTCAGCAGTAAGCCCTGTAAAGACACAGGATTCAATGAGAATGACAGTAGTTTCCAAGTGTATACGGTGGTATCACCGGCTTATAAAGCAACTACATTATTGCTCTCTCTGGAACAAAAATATTTATTTCTATATACTTTTCCAGTTTGTAGGTAGCTTCTCTGATACAGGATAACTTGGAAATTTACCAGATGTCACAGAATTAGCTAAAATTGGAAGGGCACGTTGTACCACACAATGCCATGCCTAACTCAGTGCCTTTAGTTTGTGACATTCTGCTGAATTTGTTGTTCAATTTTAGAGCCCCTTTTACAGTGTCAAACTGACAGCAGAGTGTTGCAAGGTGCTTTTATAAGTAAATAATGCCACTACTGATAGGACAAGGCAGTCTGGGGAAGATTGACAAGACATGATATCGTTCAGCTTCCAAAAATAAGAAAATAAGACCTGGAGTCAAAACCAACTTCAAAACATCAAGTGACTTCTAAGAGGCATCTGTCCCAAGGATCTATGTTACTTTTAATCAAAATTATAGTGGTGCTATCAAAATTTAAAATTTAAACATTCCCAGCACAAATAGGAGGAATTGAACACTCTCTCCAAATTAAAGTTTGTTTGGAATTTGTAACTGTTGTTTCTGTTGTTGTTTGAAGATGGTGTTTCTACTGATCTCAGAATAATGTTCATGTTTAGTGATTTAGCAAAGTTCTCAGCTCCATTAATACCCCATACCTTCTAGGGTTATTACAAATCTTCAAACCCAATGTCCTCATCATGAAGGAGAGATAGTTCATGGGTTAATGTGCATTTTTGTGTCCCTAAACAATGCCAAGTCCTATATCAAACTTTAAGGATGCAATGTGCAGATGAGCAAAATAACAAAGACCTGCCCCTCATGGGGTTACATTTCAGTGAAAGGAGTGATTAATGAAGACCCAATCAAGTGACATTTCCAGAAAGCAGTTAAGGGGACACAGAATAGAGTGAAAGGGTAAGAGACGATGGGTAATTCAAGCTAGCCATTCCATGTACCATCTGTAGAAGGAAGACTTGGAGTTAGGGTCTTCTCAGGGGAAGGAAAATGAGCCCACAGGTCATAGCTGGCAGAGGAGCCATTTGGAATAGTGGAGGAAAACACCAGAGGCTATGTGTCTACAGATTAGTGAACACTACAGTTCGGGTGATTCATCAAGGATAGGTGAAGCCCTACATTTGTTCCCATCATTTAGGAAGCCACTTGAAGGTGTAGGAGACAGTTACTGTATGACTGATCCCTTTGACTGCTGATGACAAAAAGGATGCTGAAGACTCAGGAACTGAATGGCTGGAGACTGAGCATGAGTGGAGTGAGGGCTTAGAAGACAAGGACCACAGAGGCTCTGATGAAGGTACAGAGGCCCTCCACTGTAGGGAGTCTGGTGATATTTTATTTGTGCACCCCGATAAAGCTTATCTGGGAATCAGAATAAAAAACTAGCCACTATATTAAACATAGAAGTCAGGCAATGATAGCACACACCTTTAATCCCAGCATTCAGGTGGCAGAGATTCATCTGGATCTCTGTGAGTTCAAGGCCACACTGGGAACAGAGCCAGGCATGGTGGCACATGCCTTTAATCCCAGCACTAGTTAACCATAGAAGTCTGGAAGTCTGTACAGACAGACAGGAAGTGATAGAGCTTGGCAGAAAGAGGAAGTGATGTAGCTGGGTGGTGAGAGAAAGTAAGATGGCAGGGTACAGAAAGGTATATAGGCGTGAGTATACAGGCATGATTATACAGGAAGTATCTCTACTCTTGGGCTGAGGCTTTCCTAGAGGTAAGAACTTGTGGCTGGCTTGTTCTATCCCTCTGATCTTTCAGCTTTCACCCCAATATCTGGCTCTGAGGTTTTTTTTAATTAATAATACTGTTTAGCAATTCATGTTACAAGGGAGAACAGATCAATCATCATGGCTTGAGATATAACTTCAGGAGTCATACGTTGAAGATGACATAGGACACCATCCTACAAATACAGATGAAAAAGCGAAGGTGATCCCCAGAAGCCCAGGAGTCTCTGGTATGAGAGTCTACAAGAGAGTGAAGACTGAGCACAGTGACCAAAGGGACTGAGTCACTGATAGAGGGGCGATCCAAAGAATAGGACATCTCAAAGCTTGAGGGAAGAGAGAGCATCCCAGGAGGGTCAGCCCCACTAAGTACTGAGGAGAGACCATGTGTTATGAAGCCTGAGGAGGAGCCAGAGCTTTCAATAAGATGGTGAGCTCGAAAAAGCCATTGGATAAGATGCAAGGATAAAATCTTCATGGTGTAGGCTGAAGGGAAAGTGGAGTCTAGAACCGGACATGGTGAAACTGCAACATGAAGGTGCAGTGTGAGACATTGGAGTGGTGGCATGATGAAGGAGACAGAGTCAAGACAAAGGCTCTACTTTTGGAAGAAGTCTTGTCTATAAAGAAGGAGAAAGCAGTGAGGAAGAAAAGGGGGGCATGTAGAGGAGAGGAGGTCTTGGAAGAGCAGAAGAAGATCTGGTGCAGATGGATTCAGTTCAGTCCTTCTTCCCTGAAACAAGTCACCCCAGCAGTGGGTAAGTGTTTGTTAGAGGGGGAAACAAAGTCACTTACAATGAAAAGCCACTTTTCTCTCTGATCTGTGAGACGGGGCCATGATCTGGGGGTGCAAGGAGGATACAGGAAGGTATAAAATTTGAAAGTGTCATTGGAGAACAGGAGTGACTTGGATCATATGGAGGTTCTGAGCCCTCCCTTTAGGTTTGTTGTGGCTTTAACAAGAGTTCAGTTTACATGGCCAGATGACTTATCCCCAGGGATGTATGTGACAGAGGATTGGGCTAATCAGGTTTCAGAAAGAAAAGGAGGTGAGGGAGTTGAGGATTATTCCAAAGTCTAAGGCTGGGGTGGCAGAACTGTGTCAGGGGAGGGGGGGACACTGGTACAGCGATGGTGGGGGACTCTGTGAGGTGAAGGCAGTGCTGGAGAACGTCAGGAGTGGGCACCACAGTCTAGGATCCTGCAACACCAAGGCAAGGAAGCCATCAGAATACTGATAGTTTAGCAAAGAGTCAAAATATAAAAGGGATGGTGGTGGTGATTTATTTCTGTGATGATGCCAAGCCTGGGGACCTGGGATCCATCCCAGGACCCACATAGCAGAAGGAGAGAACTAACTTCAGCAAGTTGTCCTCTTGGCACTATGGCACAGGAGTATACACACACACACACACACACACACACACACACACACACACACACAAACACACATGCATGCATGTGAATAAATAAACATTAAAAATTTTAAAAGACATAGAAAATTGTACCTTTGACTTGAGAGCCTCGTTCAAGGTCACAGAGTAGGAAGCAGATCACTATGTTGAGAGAAGTAGATTATGAATGTGCCTAGATATACACCCCTGGAAACAGTGGGGACACAGAGAACCTCTGGTCCAGGAGGCCAGAGGAGCACCAGATCTTGGAGTTTTGGTGAGGCTACACCAGGAAACACCATAGAAAGTCCTCAGTAGATGGACAGTCCTTCTCCTGCTCTACCAATGGCAGAAAGCATTTAATCAAAAGAAATGCTGGTAAGGCTGTGGGAAAGGGAAGAATTTTACATTGTTGATGGGAACATAAACTGGTAAAGCCGATATGCAAGTCAGAATGGAGTCCCTTCAGAAAACTAAAAATAGACCCACTGTATGATCTGGCTATTCCATTTCTGGGAAAATACCCAGAGGAATCCGAGACATGGGGATAACTATTCACCTTATTTATTAAGCAGTGGTCACAATCACCAAGTTGTGGAATCAGCCAAAGTGTCTATCAACAATGAATGGAGAAGATATTGTTTGTATATACTCAGTGGAGTTTTATTCAGCAATAAAGAGTAAAACTAAGTTGGAAATGTAAGCAACCAGAGAACATCACGCTAAGTGACATAAGCCATACTCAGGAAGGCAAGCACTTTTTTTTGCATTCGTGAAATCTGGGTTACACATACCTGTGTGCGCACACATATATGAGCATGATATGAAAATAAAAGTGGGACAATTTAGGAGAAAGAGGGGGATGTGCAGGAGAGGGGATGGGACAGGATGGGAGATGTAAAGGAGAGTTAAGAACATGCTGTACTTGAAAATCTCATTATGAAGCCACCACTTTGTACAAAACAAACAAACAACAAAACCACTATTCAAAGATTAAAAAAAAAAAAACAAGGAAACAAAAATAAAGGGATCCTCTTGGCCTCTGGAAAACTCCCAACTATTAGGTAGCTGAATGGATTTTTACTAGTCACCAAGGGTCATCCAAGAGTCTTGTGCTTGTCAGACAAGACCAACAGATTCTGAACTGGCTGCAGAAAGGAGCCAGGGGGAGCCTTGAGGCAGGCCTGGCCTCCAAAGAGATGGAGGAAGCAGAGCTCGAGGTGGCGGGTTCCAAGTGATGGAGGAAGTGAGGGCCCGAGTGGGAGGTGGAGAGAGCAGAGCACACTGCCGCAGCCCGAATCTGGTGGCCTGTAATGATGACAAGCAGGAGAGGACTAGTTCCCAATTAGTGTGACATGGGATAGGATTCAATTAGAGGAAGAGTCATTTTGCAGCCATTAAAAAATAATCAAGGACTTCAAGATTTACTCATTACTTAAGTCTAACCAAGAGCCCCAAGAAGGGACAATCTGCCAAAGTCACTGGCACAAAGGGAAGAAAAAAGTCATCAGTTGCAAATAAAATCTCATGACTTTCAGGTCAGAGGGTCTACCAGATATTCCTGACAAGAATGGGAAGATCAGTTAGAGATGGGTCCACAGAAAGACCATCTTTCCACCCATCCCACCATCGTATCTCCTTTCCCACAAAGCCCAGCAGTTGGCTTTGCATGTATTGAGCTGATAACCCATATTTAGCCACGCACTATGAGTAAGAGGCAAATGATTAAGGGAGGGGAACTAGATAAACAAGGCTACTGAGAAAATAAACACCAGAGGCAATATTTCAGCCTACAGACAACTTTGTTTGCAAATTGTCATTTAAATATTACAGTATGCTAAAGATTATGCTAGATCAGAAAGTACCAGAGTACCAGATGACAGTTTCCTGATGATAAGCCACATTCAGAAGTTTCTACCATGTCTCATTTCTTCTACTTTTCTCTATACATGAATTTTTAACTCAATCAAAAGAGAATCAATCAGCTTAGGAATTGGAGAAATGACTCAGGGATTAAGAGCACCGGCTGTTTTTCAAAGGACCCAAGTTCAGATTTCAGCATCCACATGGTAGCTCACAACTGTAACTCCAGTTCCAGTAGATCTGACACCCTCTTTTGGCCTCCATGGGCACCACAGCACACAGATATACAAGTGGGCAAGACATTCATACATATAAAATAGAATAATAACAACTTTTTAAAAAGAATCAGCTTAAAATATATTCCACTATACTGTGATACAATATAATCCCATAATGTATATGCCACAAACATCTCATCTTGGTATAGGTGGCTCCTTCTAATTCTGCAGTGATTTACCCCCTACCTTTCCTTAGAGCATTCCCATGTGGACAGGCAGTTTAAGCTGCTCAGGGAAAAGTTTCTCAAGTCAAAACTCATTTCTTCATAAGGCCTATAGACAACTGGTGGGCAGCCTAGTTTTCAGAGTACTGCGTTTCCAGAGAGGAAGACAGAATCCGCATTTTCAAGTACCCATACCAATCTACAATCCAGGTAACTCTAGTTAAGTTCCAGGGACTCCTTCAATCCGGGTCTCCCCACCTTCTTCCTCTGTCATGTATGCCCTTGATGCCCAAGTCAATGTTGACACCTCTAGACTGAAGCTGTGCCATGCCTCTCCTGGCACAGCTAAGGAAGTGCTGGAAAAGTCTATAGAGTTTTGTTTATTCTGGTTCTTTTTTCCTTCCCTCCTAGCAAGTGGCTCCATCAGAGCTCTGCTGTTCATTAAAGATCAAGCTGCCAATATGAGTGTGCTCAGATTAGCCCTTGTTGTAACGGCCCCAATGCCAGTGTTTGCATTCCTCCCAACTGAAAATTTGTCAGAGAAGAAAGGCATTAAACCTGTCACTGCAGATAAAGATCAGACATCTGATTTCAAACAGAAGAGACAAGCACCTTACCTCGGGCTCTCCTAACTCTGGAGTATACTGTTCGAAGTCAAGAGGAGAACTAGACCAGATTGGGACGGGGAAATAAATCCAAGTCTCACCGCCACTTCTGTCGGTACAGAGGATATTGGACTTTGAACAGAAATCCAGAGCAGAGGAGAACGAACAGCCAGCCCTTCCCATCTTCCTCTGAACACGGGTTCACAGAATGAAAGCCTCTAGACAAGTCACAACCATTTTCAGAAAAGTAAAAGCTTGGGAAGATACATTGAGAAAACATTTGGACATTTAAAAACTTACAGTATCTCCCAATGCCTACATATAATCTTTGGAAGTTGGCACCATGCTGTGCCTGGGGAGAAGGCTCGGCTTTAAGGTGCTTGCCTTGCAGGCATGAGGACCTGAGGTCAGCATCCACGCTAAAAAAATAAAAATAAAAACAGGCACGGTGGCACGCTTGTAATCACACCACTGGGGAAGAGGGCCGGCGAGGACAGGAGGGTCTCTGTAACTCAGGAGCCTGGCAGCCTGGCTGATTTTAAAGTTCCAGGTCAGTGAGAGACCCTGTCAGAAAAAAAAGAAAGATTGGTGGTGCCTAAGCAACGACATTTGAAGTTGTCCTCTGACATCCACGTTCATGCACAGATACAAGCACACACACAGAGATACGTGTACTTACACCCACACTCATGCACAGATACAAGCGTACACACAGAGATACATGTACTTACACCCACATTCATGCACAGATACAAGCATACACACAGAGATACATGTACTTACACATAAAAGGAACTAGCTCTACACTGATAAATAAAATGGAGACTGTCAAAAACCTTCCTCCTGCTGTCAGAGCCCTCTCCCATGATACGAGGCCAGTGTGTTTCCCTAATCATTGAATAATATACAAGTAGTTGATCTTGACCTGAACCTTGAATTTATGTGGCAGTTTTTTCCAAGGGGTTTGATCACTGAGAAGATTAATATTCATAATATTTCAATGACATGTTAGATGGCAGATACTATTATCCCCATTTTATGGATTCAGACACTGGGGCAGAAAGAGGTTAAGCAGCATGCTGGATATCACAGAGATTTAATTTTAAGCTCTCGAATTTAGCACACTTTTTATGATGTTATTTCTGAAGGGAAGTGTGAGGTGGTAGAGCAGAAGTCAGGAATCAGGGCTGCAGCCTCGGCTCCCAGACTGACTCATCATACAGCCTTCGGCAAGTCATTTAACCTCTCACGGCTGTGCCTCCACATTAGGTAAAATTGACAATTCTTGCCCACCATCCACACCCTGCTGTGAGGATTAATGAAATGAGACCTGGGCTGTAAGCCTGTTGGTAGAAAGGCTCTCTATAAATACGAAATATGCTAAGTGCCTTCTCAGAGGTTCTGCAGGATTGCACAGCCCTCAGGAGACATAGGAGCAATGTTGTGCATTTGAATAGGCTTGTCCCTAAGTGTCCCCAAGGAGTGTCCCTAGGGCCAGAGAGGCAGAGCATGATCATAGCTTGTGCTCCACCCTTAACCAGAAGAAGTCCAGGTTGCAAAAAGACCTATGGCTGTGGGAATACTGTGGTCACTTTGTAGACCGGAAAGGGCACATCCGTGGGACCCACCCAGCAACAGTGCTGCATTCCGAGGCCAGCCTGGAGGGTGGCTTTTGGAAATCCCACTGAAATTTGTGGGTCTAGAAGACCCAGTTGGTATTCTAAAGATGGATTTGGAACTGCTTTTGCACATAGAGGAATGCTTGGAGGATTCTTGTCACTGGACAGCATCCTAGAGTCCATCAGAGTGGCCCAAAGTCTCAGAGCCCATAGGAGCAGGAGGGGCTGGTGGACAGAATCTTCACATTTGAGGTAGAAAAAGGGACTGGAACATAATAAGCAACACCACAGGCCTTTTAACCTTGGATTTGAAAACATGATGGAGCTAACATCTCTTTTCCGTCCCTGCCATTCCACGGCATTCTTTGCAGACAGTGTATGATAACTCAAGTCCACACCTTTGTCCCAAAACCTCTCTCTTAGACTCCAAGCTCATGTATGCAACTCTTAGTCAGCACCTCCTCTGGGTGTTGAATAGATGTCTCTGATGCAGCTAGTCCAGCACTTCTGACCCAACTGTAGAACCTTCCCTGTGGAACCTGCTCCCCACAGCCTTTTATGTCTCCATGTAGCACCTCCATCTTTCTAGTGATTCATATTTGGAGCGTTGGACTTTTTCCTCTCTTGGGCCCCATGTAACCTAAGAAACACTCCAGGCCATATGTGCACAGCTTGTCAAGACCTTCTTCCACCATGTCCACAGCTATTGCCTTCGCCTGACCCACCCAACTTTCCCATAGCCTTTGACTACTAACTGATCTCTCTCTCTCTTAAACATCAGGTCTGTGTGTGTCCTGGTCCTAGAGATTCATTCTGCTATTGAAGAGTGGGTGTTATGAGCCTGCGTGTGAGAATGTTCTGGGATGGCCCACCCAGATTCTAGGGGGCACTGGTTTTCCTTGGCATTCTGATTTGCAGATAGCATTGTTTCCGTGTCTTTACTTGGCTTTCAGTCTATGAACCTGCATCCAAACCTGCCTTGTCTTTAAGCATCATGGCACATTACTAACACCATGGCCTTCAGTAATGATCTCATTTTAACTTTTCAACTGTGAAGACCTCATCTCCATCAAGGAGGCATCAGAGATTAGGAAATCATCATAACCTTTTTGAGGGGACACAGTTCGATGACAGCATCCATTTCGTTCTCACCCAATGTTGTTATTTCATTCTCTATTGTCCACAGGTATGAGGAAGTAGGCCATGCTGTGCGCATGCGCTTCATGTTGCTGCTGAGTCCACCGCTCGGCTGGTGCAAGGCAAACATTTGGAATAGAGGCCAGACCATGATGGGAGCTGGCTGACGTCTTTCAACTGAAGGAAGGAGTGACTTTCACCGTGATGTGTGGACAAGCCCTGTGCCTTGCCCCAGGCCTGAGATCACAGATTGTAGGCCCCAGCTCCACCCATCAGATCAGGAGAAGTTCTCCTACCAAAAAGTGCTAATGAGACATGATGAGATTATTTTCAGACGGAATCTAGCAATTTAAGGCAAGCGTTTTTTCTGGGCTGTAGCCTGAGGCAGGGCCCTGAGCTCTAGGCAGTAGGAGCTCATCCCTCCTGAACCTCTGCACTATCTCACTGTATAACTGTTGCCTGGATACCCCTCAAGCTCATCAGCCGAGGTGGCCTGGTACCAATATTCAGAGAATCAAATTTGGCCCCTGAGGACTGTAACTGTGGAGTGCGGTAATTTAGGAATATTTGGAAGGGCCTAGAAGGCTGCGTGTGCAGTGCAGCCAGACCGCCCTCAGCAGAATGGCGGAAGGCCTGCGTGTGAGGGCGAACACCAGGCACTGCACTTGGCCTTCTTATCAGCCTCAAAGCCAGAGACTTTTTGTTTGTTTACTAGCTCAGATAAACTCCCCAGACCCTTGGGAATGGAATGCTCCAACAAATCTGCATTCCTACATCCTTTATTCTTGTTTACAGAATGCAGTCAGAACACTTGATAGCTTGTTATAGATAGGAAAACAGCACTCAGCCCTTCCCATCCCTTGCCCCAAAATGTTTCTCCAGAATTCCTACACAACAACCCCAAGTTTCAGCCAAAGTGAGAAGCCTTATTGGGACTCCCTCTCATGAATCTGAACATTCTCACCTAACTCAGTATAGCCATGGAGCCAGGCCCTTTTAATCTTAAATTATATCAGATTATTTAACAAACGTCAGAATGGGCCGGATGGCCCATAATATATCACTTGAAAGCTGGGGATTATGTTTATTTTTCATTGTTACACAAGTAATCCAGTAGAAAATTCTGGTGTTTTTGCTTTCATGGAAGCAAATTTCATTGATGTGCTTTTCCCAGGCACAATTAGCTTTGTGGCAAACCCGGTTCCCGTATGGGCTTTTTTACGGTTCCCAGGCCATGGTGTGTAATTCCAACAGCCTTTCCCTTATGATCTATGGAATGGATTCTTCTGCCTCATAGCTCCATGGCACCAGATGGCATTAGCATCTTACGCTGGCCTTGTCTGGCTAATACAGCACCATACAGACACACTAAAGGTCAGGAGGACACCAGATGGTCTGAGTCATCTTATCCTTTGACCCTCCAAGAAAGGCCAGCATGTCCTATTCACATTTCCATTTCCCTGATCATGGCCAATGGCTGCATTCATTTGATTCTGCTTTGGCTCCATTATTCCATTTT
The DNA here is from genome assembly GCF_949786415.1 of Peromyscus eremicus. NCBI lineage: Eukaryota > Metazoa > Chordata > Mammalia > Rodentia > Cricetidae > Peromyscus > Peromyscus eremicus. The sequence goes on along the minus strand of NC_081435.1, from coordinate 70,805,942 downwards.
TACGGAATTAACATAACCAGTAACCCCTTCAACTTTTATTATCTGATCATTCTTTGTGTATTCTAAATGCCTTGCTTGGTAGATAGGCTATGTAATGAAATAATGTTTACCTGGTTTTCTTTTTTAAAACAATTACCCTAGGTATTTATTTTTTCTAGTGATTTAAGAGAGTTCTGTAAATCTATAGACCTATTGGTTCATAACTATTCTTTGGAGTCTATGTGTTGTCAGCCAAGGCTGTCTGCATCTGTGCCTGGCCAGGCGAGGCTTTCACCCCTAGTGAGGGTCTTTGTTATTGCTGGAGAGTCTCCCATCACGTCTCCCATTCATACTCGGAGCCTCACGTTTCTGACCGACAACCGTTCTGATACATTGAAGACCATGGGACAGTGGAGGTTTGGGAAAAGCTTATGAAGGAGGATCACCCCAGCTTGGGCCTGACGGAATTGTCACAGGGTGTTCACACACATTTTGCAGCCATGCATTCATCGGATCTGTGGCTTCCCATGCGTCTGTGAAGACCCACCCATATTCGTTGATGATTCTGTAAACAGCTTAATGTGTAACCCTCTGTGTTATTCTCCTCTCCCCGTCTCTCTCCTCACTTCCTCTTCCCCTCCCCCGTCTGAGGCTGTGTGTGTCCCTGTCCCAATATCTATAACAATATTTGCATAGATAGAGGCTTATGTAGATACAAATATTCATGTTTATGCTTTTTCTCAGAAAACGTAGATAACAGACTCAATAGTTCTTTATAAATTCTCTCTCTTTAGCTAAAATTCCCTGTTTGGCTCCCTGTAGTGACAGGCCGACTTCATAGGCCTTTCCCATTGCTTGTTTATAGGAAATGTCTCAGAGTCATCAAAAGTGCTGGCTAGCTTGAGACAAATTGCTTTTTCCCTCCCTTTTCACCTTCACCTTAAAATTCAGATCATTATTGATTTTTCATAGCATATATAATTAATCAGTAATTATTCTAAAGAAATAAAGACAGTATTATTAACCTCAATTTTTAACAGCTTTCAATATACTTCTTCCTCTTGAGGAGCTTATCAATCCTGTGTATGATAACAGTCATTTTCCTTTTATTCTTGAAATCAGGTGTAGGGGCTGGAGAGATGGCTCAGAGGTTAAGAACACAGGCTGTTCTTCCAGAGGTCCTGAGTTCAATTCCCAGCACCCATATGGTGGCTCACAGCCATCTGTAATGAGATCTGGCTCCCTCTTCTGGCCTGCAGGGATACATGCAAACAGAACACTGTATACATAGTAAGTAAATAAATCTTTAAAAAAAAAAAAGAAAGAAAAGAAAAGAAATCAGGTGCTGGTCTGAATTTTCCTCCTTCAGAACTATCCTGACTCTCTCACTGATATTTCACAGGCTTCCAGGCTCACAGAGTACGTTGTATGCCAAAACCTAAACCATTAAAAGCCAGATTCTTCTCTGAAACATTATGTGGCCACCTATATTATTAGTCAGGGTTCATTAGAGGATCAGAACTGATAGAATGAATCTATATATGTTTATTGGACTTATTAAAGTGTCTTACAGACCGTTGTCTAGCTAGTCCCACAATGGCCGTCTCCTGACAGACAGGTCAAAGAATCCAACAGTTGCTCACTCCGTGAGGCTGGATGTCTCTGCTGGTTTTCGGTGTAAGTTGTAATGACAAAGAAGTGGGTTCCAGCACCAGTGAAGGAATGCCTCAGTGGCAGGGGAGATGAACCTGTTGGTTAGAGTGAAGGCAAGATTGCAAAAAGCAAAGCTTCCTTCCTCCATGACCTTTTGTGTGGGCTGCTACCAGGGGTGACACAGATTCAGGGTAGGTCCTCCAACCTTAAATGAGCCACTCAAGAATAGCTACAGGTGTAGCAGGAATCTTAAAAGTTCTTATTAATAAAAACAAACCTGGAGCCAGGTATTGGGGTGAACACTGGAAGATCAGAGAAGCAGAACAAGCCACAGCTATCTCACCTCGCCAATTCCTCAGCTGATTCTGTTTCCTCAGACTGCAAGCCTCTCAGTCTTCATCCAGAATGGCTCTCAGCTGAACTGTTGCTCAAAAGCCTAAAAGCTTAACCAGCCAAATGCTTCTAGTTTCTGGTCTTCACGCCTTATATAACTTTCCGTTTTCTGCAATCACTCCCTGGGATTAAAGGCTCACTTTTGTTTTTGTTTGTTTATACCATTTCAGACAGATTTTATTTTTTTTAAATTTTTTTATTTTATAATTTAATTTAATTTTACATATCAGCCATGGATTCTCCTGTCCTCCTCCCTCCTGCACCCCCCCCACCGCCTTCCTCCCAGCCCACCCCCATTCCCATCTCCTCCAGGGCAAAGACTCCCCAGGGGATTCAGCTCAACCTGGTAGATTCAGTCCAGGCAGGTCCAGTCCCCTCCTCCCAAGCTGAGTGAAGTGTCCCTGCATAAGCCCCAGTTTCCAAACAGCCAGCTCATGCACTAAGGACAGGACCCGGTCCCATTGCCTGGATGCCTCCTAAACAGATCAAGCCAATCAATTGTCTCACTTATCCAGAGGGCCTGATCCAGTTGGGGGCTCCTCAGCTATTTGCTCATAGTTCATGTGTTTCCATTAGTTTGGCTATTTGTCCCTGTGCTTTTTCCAATCTTGGTCTCAACAATTCTCGCTCATACAATCCCTCCTCTTTCTCGCCAATTGGACTCCTGGAGCTCCACCTGGGGCCTGGCCATGGATCTCTGCATCAGGTTCCCTCAGTCACTGAATGAGGTTTCTAGGACGACAGTTAGGGTGTTTGGCCATCCTATCACCAGCTCACTTTTTGGGATTAAAGGCGTGTGTCGCCATGCCTTGCTGTTTCCAATGTGGCCTTGAACTCACAGAGATCCAGAGGGATTTCTGCCTCTGGAATGCTAGGATTAAAGGCGTGAGTGCCACCATTTTCTAGCCTCTGTATCTAGTGGCTGTTTCATTCTGTGAACTCAGATAAGTTTATTAGGGTGCACAATATTTTGGGAACACAATACCACCACACACAGGTGTGTTCAGTTGCTTAGATTTAGCTGATTCCAGATGTGGTCAAGTTGACAACTAAGATTAGCCATCACACCATCTATACCTTATAACTGGGGTTGTCACTACTTAGCCAAACACTTAAAGACGTTTTTCGTTTGCGAGATGCTACAATGAGAATCGGAGGCTACAGGAATGATTAGAAGACCCACAAAGAGTAGGGGACTTACAAAGAGTTTGAGCATAAAACAGAACCCAACCCACTCCAGCCAGGTTTGCCTTGGGTGCCATGTGCTTTAACTAACGTCCCTGCAGAGTGACAAGGGTTCAATTAGCAAAATTACTGCTTGAAATGTCATTGAGACCATGACACAGAGGCTATTATCCCTATTTGCCAGATAGACAAACTGAGGTACAAACGAGGGACAAAGGCTAAATGTCTCACAGATGTGAGTCTCTGGAAAAGAGAAAAGCTCAGTTGTGCTAAATTTTATCTGCTTTGCTCTCAGTCCAACCCTGTGATATAATACAATATCCATTATAGGCTTGAATGAGTCTCCTGGTTGCCATTTCCCCAAACAAATAGAAATAGAAGCCACTCAACCTTGAAGCCTACATAACTGCAGGTAGATAACGCCTCTGCGTCTGCAGCTGAGGAGAAGGGAATCCATGGATCCAACCTGGGAGATAGTTCAGATGGCCCCAGGCTGGACAAAGTTAATTGATGGAAGGGTGTTGGATTCCCCATGGAGGCAGTTAGGATGAATGCTTTGATGCTTAGGATTATTGAAATAAGTATCTTCTGTTCAGGACACTTATCTAGATGAGGCCCCCATCCTGAGCCCCGAGCTCATCGCCAGCTCTAATAGCATGTCAGTGGTGTGGCCAGTGAATTAACCCTGGAAAGCACTTATTGATCCCCACCTCAGATTGCTGACTTCAAAAAATTGTCATTGCTTCCTCACATCCCCCGTTCTGCCTCATTAGCTGCTGTCACTTTGTTCCTAGGCACCAAGGGACTCATTACTCCTGACACAGTCCTTGGTGTGAGCCAAGGGACTGCTGGAAGTCCACCACAACAAGTGGCTCTCCCATCTGAACGAGGTCTTTCCCCTGAGGGTGGAAGAAACGTTGTCCTGATGGCCAGACCAATGGACAAAGAGCACCAGCCGCCCAACGGTGATCCCCGGCCTTTATTCTCTCTTTTACTTTTTTATAGCCTAGTTAAGCCCAGGAGCTTTGGTTTTTGTGATTCCTCAAATGCTGCTTTCTGGGCCTAATAAAGATTCTCAGGAAGTAATTGGCATATCGTAGGCGCCCGCTGATGACCTGGCTCACCCTAGGACAGTTTTACAGAAGTTGCTAAGTTCCCTTAGAGGATTCTTAATTAGGGTAGAACCATCCAGAGATCTGAAATGCAAATTAGAAGGCCATAAAGAAATAGAAATCAGACCAGATCATTAAGGAGCAGGCTGGGAAAGAGCATAAGTTTGTAGAAATTAAAACTAAGAATGTGAAGCCAGCAGCACAGACATTCAGTGTTTGAAGACAGAGGAAGCACTGAGAACCCTTTCCAAGTTCGAGCATCTTCAGTTTATGGATTTGTTGTTTGCTTCTGTGCACAGACAGGAAAATAAAGGAAGCAGAAGTTTACTCCCCTTTTCTTCTTTCTGGTTGAATCTTTCTGAATTGAGAGAGAGAGAGAGAGAGAGAGAGAGAGAGAGAGAGAGAGAGAGAGAGAGAGAGAGAGAGACAGAGACAGAGAGAGAGAGACAGAGAGAGAGAGACAGAGAGAGAGAGAGAGAGAGAGAGAGAGAGAGAGAGAGAGAGAGAGAGAGAGAGAGAAGGCTCAACCATGAGCCTTTACTTAAAGAATGTTTTGAGCTGAGAGAGATCCTACCTTGGAGAGTTAAGTAACAAAACTAACACCTTCCTGACCTAAACCAGTGGCAGTCTAAGCAAAGAGAAGTCAATTTGAACATTAACTCATAATGTTGAATGCCATTTCTCTGATGCTTCTGAAACGTCACACCTTGGTTGTAACTACCACTTATTCTCTGAAGCCCCATCCAGCTCGGAAACAGTATCTGTGAGCAGTGTGGGTATGGTGGCTAGTCTTCATTTTCAACTTGATTAGATTTAAAATCACACAGGACACAGAGCTCTGGGTCTGATTAATTTCCAAAGATTAATGGAGGAGGGAATGTCCACCGTTCCATCACTAGGTGGACCGGGCTGAATAAAATGGGGAAGTAAGGCAGGAAAGCCAGCTGAGCCCCAGTGTTCACTTCTCTTTGCTCCCAGCTGTCTTGCACACCTACCACTGTGCTTCGCTGTGGTGATGGACTGTATCCCTTCAAACCGTGAGCCCATCGAAACCCCCTCCTTCAGACTGAAGTGGGAGAGCTCATTGTTGGGAACACCTGTGTGGATTGAAGCTGTCCCAGGTCAGCCTTAGTGCAGTTTGATGTAAAGAAACATGAGACTTCTCAACCTGAGCACAAGGTGTTCAGAGCCAAAGACAAGAGAGAGATGGGTCAAGTGACGTAAGGCATCATGCTAAATGAACAAAAATGGCCAGAGCCCAGCACTCAGGAAGCAGAGGCCGGAGGATCACTGCAAGTTCAAAACTAGTCTGGGGTACATAATGAGTCCAGTCCAGCCAGGTTATATAAGGAAATCTTGTGTACACACACACACACACACACACACACACACACACACACAGGGCTGGAGAGTCAGCTCAGTGGTCAAGAACAGGTGTTGCTCTCGCAGAAGCTCCAGGTTCAAGCCCAGCACCACAAAGAGTTCACCACCATCTGTAACTCCAGCCCCGAGGGATCTAGTGCCCTCTCCTAACCTCTAAGGGCACCAAGATTGTACATGGTTCATGTCTTAGTCGGGGTCACTGTTGCTGTGACAAAACACCATGACCAAAGCCACATGGGGAGGAAAGGGGTTATTCTGCTTGTGCTTCCACAGCACTGTTCCTCACTGAAGGAAGTCAGGACAAGAACTCAAACAGGGCAGGAACCTGGAGGCTGGAGCTGATGCAGAGGCCATGGAGGGGTGCTGCTTACGGGCTTGCTTCCCTGCCTTGCTCAGCCTGCTTTCTTATAGAACCCAGGATCGTCAGAACAGGAATGGCACCACCCACCACAGCCTGGGCCCTCCCCCATCAATCCCTAATTAAGAAGATACCCTACAGCTGGATCTTATGGGAATCTTTTCTCATTTGAGGTTCCCCCCTTCCAGATGACTCTAGCTTGTGTCAGGTTGACATAATAAAACGAGCCACCACAGTGCACACACACAGGTGCAGGAGGAAGAAAAACCACTTACACACATAAAATGATAAATAAATCTAAATACTCACACAGCTGAAAACTTTTAGGAGGAGTGCCCAACAAGACCCAGAAGTTTGTTTTGTTGTCTTTTCTAAGGTAAGCTGCTGTCCTCATAGATGGTTGTGTAGTAAATTACTCCCAATGCAATAGCTTAATGCAACGAGCCATGTTCTCTCACATGGCTTCTGCAGCCCGGAGGCCAGGAAGCTCTGATGCATGGATATGCAAGTTGTCCCTTGTGGAGATGCAGGCACAGCCTTCAGGGAGGCCAGGCTGACTAATCTGAAAGCTCTACGGGAGCTATGGCCTGGAGGTCCTAGTTCTGCATCACGTGCACCAGGCCCGAGCAATGGGCGTCTCATAAAACAAGGAGTCTAGGAGATCACATAGTGAATTTTGGATCACAGATTGCTAATCCTCAGTATCCCCTTGGTCCCTCAGACCACACTAACCCTGATCCTCTGTTGGAGGATGTAGGCAGTTTGTGTCAGGGATGGCTAGACCACTTCAGTGTTCCAGGACCAGATCAGTCCATTGTCTTCCTACCCATCAGCTGTTCAACAGAGTGTGGGAATAGAAACTTCAAACTGCTTCACAGTGAAGGTAAAGAAGTGGGATAAAGGAGGAGAGGCAAAAGTGATCTTACAAAGTAAGTAGATGAATTAAGAGCATAATGGAACCTGAAGTTAGAATGAACCATCAAAATAAATGCCCTGTGACTGGCAGCAAGCTCCATCATTCTTTAGTGTTGGCTGCTTGTTTTCCACAGTCATCATAAGGGCAAATGCCCTGACACCCCACATACCACCATGCAGTTCAGACGCACAGAATATGGGCAAGGGGAGGTTAGCACACTCCACTCCCCCCGACTAATACTGCGCCTGCGTTAGTCTCTTCCAGGCAGGGAGCAATCCACTTTAAAATGCCTAAATAGTTTGGCGTATTTATTTATTATTGCATGCTGCATACTTACCATCCTGTTGTTTTCCTACTTCATTAAGCAGGGTTACAAGCATCAAGCCATGTTCAAGCAGGTAAATGATGCGCTTCGAGCAGAATCCCCCACACCACCCTTCGCTGCCTTCCCCTTTGCGGCCAGCCCCTCAGCCTCTAGTTTGTGTCTATTATTCCCCTAGAGAGTTTTGTTTCTACTTGCACACCATCTATACATAGATCACACACACACACACACACACACACACACACACACACACACATATAAAGTCTAGGGCTCACACGTGATAAAACATTTGGTCCCTGTCATTCTGAGACTCTCTTAGCTTGCTTAATATGATCTCCGGTTTCACCCACTCTTCTGCAAATGACATGATGTCATTGTTCTCTATGGCAGAAAAAGATCCTGTGGTGTCTATAAAACACTTTTTTCTCTGTTGACAAAAAAGGTCCCTGATGGCAATTACATCTGCTAATTTTGCCTTGAAAGAAGCGTATTCATGGGTTGAGGGTTAAGGAGGGGATATTTTGGGAGGCCATTCTGCAGCTGATGAGGGGATCACAGATGAAGGGAGGGATCAGGAGGTGTTCTAGAAAGAGGAGAAGGATGGATATTGGTTTCATGGGCATCAGTGAGCATGGCCCTGCTCTGCCAGGATGCACATCAGCCTGCTCACCAGTAGATGGGCTCCACTACCCAAGACACCTCATTGCAATATGAGACCTTCAGGATGTGAGCAGAATACAGCCTTCTTTATCCTACCTGACTTGCTTCCCTCAAGGTGAGGGTATTTTCCCTTCTTTGAATCCCATCACATACACACACACACACACATACACACACACACACACACACACACACACACACACCTGATATGAAACTTATTTGCCACATTTTAGTACATTGAAAGTTTATTTCAAAGTTATAAACCCCAGAGAATAGCCATGGAAGCCGTCAAGACCCCAGAGCACTGGTCCTGTTTTTATGACACACAGCATTGACACGAGACTGTGTTTCTTCCATCATAAGTGGTATAACGTGAATCTCGGTTGAGTTTGCAGTGTTCTTTTACACAGTTAGATTTGAGTGGGTGAGGTGGTGAAGAGGTTCCCCACACTAGGCTGCAGTTTCTATAGTTCTTCCATCATTCTTGACAGAGAGCATGGTGTTAAGGCCCACTTTAAGGGCCATGTGGGAAACACACAACTAGGCTTGTCCTCCCATCATTTTCCCTGTGGTGTCTGGTCTCTTGGTCCCTAACTGTCCTAATGGTGTCTGGGAATGCTTTTTTAGTTCTTAATTCTATTATGAATGTCTGTGACTGCTTTAACAGGTCAAATCCACCCCTTCAAAATAATACTTAGCGTTGCTTGTTGATGTCTCAAATTGAAAACCTGATAAATAGTTGCCGTCAGGATGGTTGTATCAAAATTAGTCCACAATAACATGAAACTGCTTTGTTCTAAACCCTCAAACACAACATCGTGTCACAGAATAGAAACCTAAGTCTGCGTGTGTGCTGAGCTGCTCTCACTCCGTATACATTGTTGATAAAACTAATTAACTAATAAAGATTTTAAACAATCTCTGAGTGCCTTCCCCCATGCTCAGTTACTTCCTTCAAAACAGCAAAAAGTTATCAGAACACACTTGTTAAGCTCCACAGGTGACGTTTGCCATGTTCTGTGAGGTTTAAACATGGCCCAACTCTCCTTGTTTTACTTTCCATGAAGAAAATTTTCTCCTGGGAAAGTATATAAACCTTAGTATAGTTTTATAATAAGAACTTTTTCATATGCAGATTGAGTGTCACATTTTTGCATTTAAAAAGATGAGCAGTCTGCACATTCCTCCCTCCCCAGTGCTCATATAAATATGTATATTGAAGTGCATATCAAGTATTCTTTGCAGGTGTGCCCCTCACCTGCTGTTTATGAAGTCCTGAGGAGGCTTGCTAACCAACTCGGAATGCATATCTCAGAATACTCTGATGACCTCTGGGAGCCCTGGGCTTTGAAGAGAACTTTCTTCATCCCCACTGAAGAGTGACCAAATTTGTGACTGTGGCTAGGAAGGAAGATGGAAATAAATGTCATATTGTGCAGAAAGAACACATAAGCCACCCGAGTGGCCATAAAATGTCTGGGTCCTAATAACATCCAAAATGGCTATGTATCAACATTCTGCATAATAAACCAACTACATACCAACAGGATACACACAAATGCTTAATATGTAATTAATAACCAATACAATATCAGTGTCCCCAAACTGGAAAGCTATCTGGAAGTATTTAAAGGAAGAGAGTAACTGGAGAGTCTGAGAACTGGGGGGGGGGGGGGGGGGGGTAGGGGAGGGACTGTCTTGGAGACACTGTATGGAACTATCAGGGAAAGGCCAGGGGCTGGACAGCCTTCTCTCAGGATCCAGCCTTCACCTTGCCTGTGGAGTGCCTGATTAGCTATGACTTCATTGAGAACATTCACAGGCCATGATGCTCTAGGGATCAAACAGTTTATGGAATCCCTTGCTTTAGATCGACTTATCTGTGTTACCATCACAGTTTTTATGTATCTATTATTAGAAAGTTGTTTGAATAAGCTAATTTAGTAGCTTTGAACTTTATCAAGCCTTTCCATTAATATGAAAATTCTTCCCTAAAATAAGTAACCTGAATGTCTATTGGGAGATACTATCATTGCTTCAAGCACCCTGTAGTCAGCAGGGTAATTCCCAAAAGATTTCTATACTATAATTCCTGAAAACTTTGAATGTCTTGTCTTGCAAAAAAAAGAGGCTTATAGGGCACGATTTAGGTGATAGACCCCCAAGTAAAAATACTATTTTTAAATATATTATCCAAGACATCCAAGGAGGTATAACCTAACCACGTAAGTGCTTTATTTTAATTAAAATTTTATTTATTTATTTATTTATTATTTATTTATTTATTTATCTGTTGTGAGTTCTTAACTACACAAATTTTCAACAACTGGAAGCAGAGGAGTTGGGCAAGGACAGTTAACCTGGCATGTTGAGAGGGCTGTGGTGCTATTGAAGGGTCAGCAAGGTGACAAATGGCCGTAACTCTGGGACATCCCCACAACTACCCAGCAAGGAAGCAGATATCTTAAGCCCAGAGCAAACTGAAGGAACTTGAAGTGTACTCTCCAAAGCTTTCAGCTGTGATCCCAGGCTGACCAGTCCCTGGCAAGACTCTGGGCAGAGAGGAGCACCCACCTAGTCACCTGACCCTCACAGGTGTGGCATTCCCAGCAGGTGTGGAAGCTGCTAAGCTCACACAGTGAATATTATGATAGCAAGAGAAAACAGCACTTTCATATGTTCTTATGAAAAACCCCTCTCTGTGTACTTTAGGAACAGTGCTCAGTAGTGGGGAAGGGGAGCTCATCTGATTCTAAAAACAACCAAATGAGAACACTCACAGAGTGCCTGGTATGACTATGGCCACTGTGGGCTGGGGACCATATCCCAGCGATGAATCTCCAAACGGTGGCATTGGGTCAGTTAATGAGGAATCACTAAGAAAGGTCCAGAAACAAATGCTGTTGCATTGCTTCTCCTGGGAAGATATGTATTCACCCTGGAGAGAGCACTGGTTAAGGACCATGAAACAGTTCCAACCCGTCTCACCTGGTGAAACAGTCAGTTCCTTGAACTTACTTACAGCTCCTCAGTGACTCTGAGGCAGCTGCATCACCAGAAAGTGCAGCATGAGTGATGATGGCTCACAGTCTGCTCCCTGGAGCTCCCTGCACAACATGGAGGCAGCTCTGGCAGGGAGCCTTCCTCTCAGCCACCATCCGCTAATTTCATAACCTGGGGTAGGGGACGTGGGAGTCTTGTAACCTGCTGAGTCTAGAAGTTTCACAAGCATCCAGAGTTACATTAGGATTCAGAGGAAATGGCTACACAGTGGGGACAAAGGATAGACAAAGCCAGTGAAAACACCCTAGTCACAGGACAAGGAGCGGTCCCACTTAGTCTACTGCAGTACATGCATACTGTTCTTAGGGTCTTGGATGGAACTCACTGTTGTCAATAGATTAGTCAAAGGCATTCTTATTCACTCACAAATTATTTATTTTTGGCTGCCTATAAAATTCCATTTAAGTTCATTGTTTTGATTACTTCTTTGATGTTGTTTGCAGGACCAGGATCTAAGAGCTCTTGCCCCTCTGCTCTCAAGAGTAGCAACTCCTATAATGACTACTCCCATTATCTCTTCATGAGATTCTGATACGGGCCAAATTAAATCACCCAAAGTAACAGTCAATAGAGAGGCAGGCATGAATGGCAGGCAAAGAGAATAAATAGGAGGAGAAATCGGGGAGAGAGAAATAGAAGAGTGAGAGAAAGAAGAGAACTCCAGGGGCCAGCCACCCAGCTACACAACAAGCCATGGAGTAAGAAGCAAAGAAAGGAGTATAGGATAAAGATAAAAGCCCAGAGGCAAAAGGTAGATAGTATAATTTAAGTCAAGAAAAGCTGTCTAGAAACAAGCCAAGCTAAGGCTGAGCATTTAAAAGAAAGAATAAGACTCTGTGTGTATTTATTTTTGGGAGCTGGGTGGCAGCCTCCCAAAGAGTAAAGAGTAAAAACAAACAACTACATAATATTCTGCAATATAAACAAATGTAACATATCTTTACATAATAAAGTAATATTTCACATTTCCCCCTTTTTGTATAAATAAAAAGGAAAGGTTTTAACTTTAACATAGTAACACTCTATACAATAAGAACAATTATCAAGTAAGAATAACTTTTATAATATCTAGTCAATTTGCATTTGTCAAATTCAGAGAAAATACTCCATTATCTTAATGAGTCCAAAGTTTTGTACCGAATTTACCTTCTGTCATAACTAAGGAAAACTGTAACTCTATCTAATTTTCAACCCCATCAAAGGCCCCAGAAGGATAGTATTACCTGAGTATACAAGAAGTGCAGTGTAAGCCACTTCCAAAACTAGAGAAACAACAGAGATATCTGGCTGCCTGGACAGTCTCCCAAGTTTCCTGTGCAACATGTGACATCCATCTTCAGCCTACAGGCAGACTTTTCTGTGAACCAGGAATTTTGAAGGACTTTTCCCTACTTGTCTTAGCAAAGCTTGACAGTCACTTTCCTTTGTGTTCTGCATGTCTGGTATACTGTCAGGAGTCAAAGCAAAGACAATTTCTTGCCCAAAAGGCTAGTTCTGCCCAAATGAAGCAAACTCCATATGGAGGTTCTTTGATGCCCATCATCCTTTTATGAAGTAGATTGGTGCTGCCAAGAGAAGACATGTCTCGCTGTCACAAAGATCCTTAGGTTATTAAACATTTTAAATGCCACATTCTGTAGGTCTCTGAAGCATTTGAATATCAGTTATCTATCTAAAATATAACTGTTTAACCTTGCAAAAATACCTACTATGACTACAAGTTTGATTATTTTAGATGACTATTAACTTGCATTTCTTAGTTATACATTACAATTTTAAGTTAGCTGCATAAGCACAATATCCCAAACAAGAATAGAAACATATATACAGTATAACAAAAATAACCTTAAATTTGTATGAATATACCAAAAACCATACCAATATAAAATAGTTGAAGTTAATAGTTGTCTTTTCATGCTATATTCCTATTACCTCCCCCGCCCCCATAAACAATGACAAACATCCATAACCCACCAAATGATCAAAAAACACCCAACCCCTCTTGGGAATGTGGGTGTTGTGTTCTCTAGACTACTTCCTGTTGTCTGGGGGATGACAGCATCTTTAGGGATCCCTGAGAAAATTGAGATAATGGTCAAGTCCTGGGAAAACTAGTTGTAACATTTGTTGGCCAGTCTCAGAACTGTTCCCAAGCAGAAGAATCAGTATACATGTCATCTGTCATGTAGGTTTTTTTGGTTTATTTCTTTACATCTGTAGCCAAGATTTTCAGGTCTCCCCTCATCAAACCTTGTCTCTATTAACCTTGAAGGAATCCACAGCCTTTCATTTACCATGGAAATAAAAGCATAACCCCTTCCCCAAAACAATACATTTTATGAATTCCATTTTAAAGTTACGACATCACAAAAGTATCTAGACTGGTTTAATTCATCAGCCCCTTTTACAACCCAGTGTCTCTCAGCATCTTCGTTTCTCTCATCAATATTGAAAAAAAATTCAAAGTCAACACAACACCATACAGGATCCAGACTCCCTGTGTATGTGGCTTTTTTGCTTTATATTACTTTACTCTCTCTTTAAAGACTTTACTTTATTATTATTTTTAAACTATTTCTTTTTCCTTATGACTATCTACACCCACTTCCTTTTTTTTTCTTAATCACCTACACACATTTTTAAACATAATGTAACCTGTTTAGAGTTGTTGTTGTTGTTGTTGTTGTTGTTGTTTCCCAATCTGGACCTGTCTTTACTGTGTGTCTCTAGCCTTTTCTGACTGAGTAAGCCAAACCTTAAACTGCTTAGCAGCAGGTAGACCCTCTGATGCGGCTGTAGTGGCTAGCTCTGCCCCCTGTTCAGGTCCGTGAGAGCCAGTCTGGTAGAGGGCTGCATTCAACAGCCCCAGATCCAGAAAGGCAGTGCCCACACTGTGTCAGGCATTTTTACTTAACTCTGTTTCTACTTAACATCCTGGCTGCTCAATTGCTCACTGTACAGCAGAGCACCAGGGCTACTGGAAAGTCTTGTTGGTTTGTGTTGTTGTTTTCATTTTCCCCCCCAAGCTTTCTCAGGCCCGAGGTAGAAATATTGGCCCCACTTTGGAATACCAAATGTAGCAAGCTTTCTTGAACTGCCAGCCTTCAAATCATGACACAGAGACTTATTACTAATTATTAATGCTTAGCCTTATTTTAGGCTTGTCCCACCTGCTCTTATTACTTAATTTAACCTGTTTCTCTTCATCTGCATTTTTCCTTGGGGCTTTTTACTTTTCTTTCATTCTGTATGTCCTACTTTCCTGCTTTCTCCATGTCTGGTTGGCTGGTGGCTGCCTGACTGGCTGACCTCGGACATCTCCCTTGTTCTCTCTTGAGCCTAGATTCCTCCTTCTACTTATTCTCTCTGCTCATCAGTCCCACCCATCCCTCTACTGCCTAGCTATTGGCCATTCAGCTTCCTGCCAGACCAATCAGGTGCCTTAGGAAGGCAAGGTAAAACAAATGCTACACACCTTTACATTGTTAAAGTAATATTCTGCAACATAAACAAATGTAACACACCTTTACATAGTTAAAGTAATATTCTGCAACATAAACAAATGTAACACATCTTTACATAGTTAAAGTAATATTCTGCAACATAAACAAATGCTACACACCTTTACATAGTTAAAGTAATATTAGACAATAGTCCAGGCTTCAACTTCACAGTTTCACACAATGGCCTCTCTAGGACTCCATACAGGGATACCCCTGTCACATGCCTGGCCTTGGTAGCTTTCCTTAATCTCAGGGGTAAATTCCATAACTCATTTCCTCTATCCTTAACTCTAAAGTCAGAACTATGTGGCTGAAACTGCCAAGTTCTGCTGCTTGCTGGGGCTGGAACATGGCCCCCTCATTCAATTACATCTTCACCAGCTTTCTGTCTTTCATTGCCTAAGCTTGGCTATCCTAAAACTTGCTCTGTAGACCAGAGTAGCCTCAAACTCAGAGATCTGCCATCCTCTGCCTTCCAAGTACTGGGATTAAGGGCATGCACCACTACACCTGGCTCTAAGCTTTTCTTTAGTTCCTTTTCACAAATTGGAAACTTAGCTGGGTGGGAACTTGCCCTGAGGTCACCACTCCCTTTATTCCATTTCTCAATCTGTTTATCTCCTTGAACACAGGACTTAGCTCCATTCCACTTCCTGGTGCTCTTTTTCTCCTCAAAATTTACATTTTTGTAATATACCCTGCTCAGCTTTCTCCTTTTCATTATAAGTCTTCATTAGAGTTATCACTAATAACCACATGACAGAGTCTATACTAGGCTGTTTGAGATTTCCTCTGCCAATGAAATTAATCAAAAACTCTTCACATTAGCCTCAGGCAGACTCTTCAGATAAGGGCAAAATATAGCCACTTTCTTCACCAAAATATCACAAAAATCTCTAGGCAACACATTAAAATACTTCTCCTCTGAAACTTCTTGAGTGAGCTCCTCTACAGGTCAAATAACTCCTCACACCACTGTTTTCCATGCTCCTCCCAGGATGGCCCATTAAGCAGTGCTTAAAGCATTCACCTGCTTTTCTAATCCACAGTCCCAAGGTCCATATTCCTTCAAACAAGAACATGGTCAGGTCTATCATAGCAATACCACAGTCCCTGGTACCAACTTCCCTCTTAGGGTTTCTATTGCTGTGAAGAGACACCATGACCACTGCAACTCCTATAAAGAAAAATATTTAATTGAGGTGGTGGCTTACAGTTCAGAGGTTTAGTCCATTATCGTCATGGTAGGGAGCATGGCGGTGTGCAGGCAGACATGGTGCTGCCTACATCTTGATCAGAAGGCAACAGGAAGTGGACTGTGACACTGAGTGAAGCTTAAGCAATTGAAATCCACCACAAAGCCTGACCCCACAGTGATGAACTTCCTTCAACAAGGCCACACCTACTTCAAGAAGGCCACACCTCCTAATTGTGCCACTCCCTATGAGCTTATGAGGGCCAATTACATTCAAACTACCACAGAGATGAAGCCAAAAAAAAAAAAAAAACAGACAAGGGGAGGGAAAAGAGGAAGAATAGATATGGAAAAGAGAGGAGAGGGGACGTGTGTGTGTGTGTGTGTGTGTGTGTGTGTGTGTGTGTGTGCCCATGTGCCTATGAGCATGTATGTGCTAGTGCAGGTGTATATGAGTATGTCTGGAGGCTAGGGGTCAAAGTCTGGTTTTCTCAGAAGTCACATACCTAAGGCTCACCTGTGATGCTTGAGGGCTGGCCAGCAAGCTCCTGGGTCTTCATGCACCTCCTCAGCCCTGAGACTGTAAATTGCACCAGCATGCCCAGATTTTTACCACGGGTGCTGATGATTAAACTCAGGTTCTTGGGCTACCAAGGCCAGCACTTTACCAACTGAGTTGCCTCCTCAGCCTGAGAGGGAGGCTCTCTGCTCGTGAACTTAGTGATATGAAGTGTTTCAAGAAGCCTCTACACAGAGCCATGTGAAGGAGAGTGAATCTTTGAGGCAGAATGAGGTGATGTGGGTAGTGTCTAACCTGAGATCCAGGTGTGGATCCCTACATTATAGCTATCCCTACCCCTTAGCCTGTTAATCAACTTGACAAAAAACAAACAACAACAAAAAACTTACCATTTCACCTGAGCTGGCTGTGTTACATTGGACCTAACTACCACAGGTTCACTTTCCAAACTTGGTTAAAATAACAGAACAAATCACACAGAGACACACACAGAGCCTTTGTCGGGCTATAATCCATGACTATTCAATTCAAATGTATAATTCAGTGGCTGTCAGTGTATCAGTATACTGTGTGGAATCCATCCGACAAATTTAGGATACACTAACCCTGTAAGCCTTCATCCTCCTGGCCTCAACCCTGAGTCACTTTTCTACATTTTCTTGTAGGTCTGCTCTGAGCATGCATGAATTCACAGGTGTGTAGTTCTCTTGTGTATTATTATTATTATTATTATTATTATTATTATTATTATTATATTAAACATAGTGTTTCCAAGGACCATCTGTGTTGCAGCATGTCTCAGTTATATTCTGTGCACATGTGTGCACAGCTGTGCACATCCAGTCATGACCCTGAAGGAGCCAAAAGAGGTCACTTGGTATCTTCCTCTACTGCTCTCTGCTTTACTCACTTGAGAAAGGGTCTATTGAGTCTGGAGTTTGCTGGTTTTGAGCTCTTCTGGTGAGCCAGCCAGCCCCAGAGATTCTCCCTTCTCCATAGTCACACTGGACTCTACGCGGAGAGTGTGGATCCAAACTCAGGTGGTTACGTTTGCAGAAGGACTCCATGCAAGTCCCCTTACCCACTGAGCCGTCTCCCCAGCTACACATCTATTCTTTTCATCATTGATATTGTTCTGTTGTGTAGTCACTCACTCCATCAATGACCGGCTAGTGAGGGAGAGCAAAGAGATCTGCAGTGACTGGTGAGACTCAGGGAGTCTCTGTGAGTGCCGCTAAGTCTAAAGACCTGTGTTGATCCCTTAGGACTTGGTGGAAGGAGAGAAACAGCTCATGCAAGTTGTCCTCTGATCTTCACACCCATGCCCTGTCCTACACACACACACACACACACACACACACACACACACACACACACACAAATAATGAATAAATAAATAGAAGTAAATGTAATTTTTAATTTAAAAAAATCATGGACCTGAATGTGGTGGTGTGTGCTTGTAGTTCTCCCACTTGGAGACTGAAGTAGAAGAGTACTCAAGAGTTTCAGGCCAGCCTGTGTTACATAGAGAGTCTACACAAACCTGAGCAACTCGCTGGGACCCTGTCTCAAACAAACAATCAAATAAATAACAAACAAGCACGTAATTTTTTAAATGCCCCCCCATTTTCCATGGATGAGAATATTGTTGAAATTTACATCTTTATTTTCTCATTAAGCCCCCACCCCACCCCAGAGATCCAATGAACCTCCAACTAAGATGCGGAGTTTCTCTCCACACATCATCTTTGCTCCAGGATGAGGCTTTACCACTCCTGTGGGGTGACAGCAGGCGTCAACCTGTCCTTCATCAACTAAAGAGCCCAGAGTCGATCTTTCCTTCTACCCCAACCCCTCTCCTCTAGCTAGTAAGGGCTAATTTACACCCCCTGGAAAGCCCACGCAAAGAAGCTGCTAATCAGGCAGCCCAGAGGCTCTTCGTTCATCCCGCTGTGTTCAGGCTGCTCCCAGTCCCCTCTCCTCTTCCACATGGGACCTGTGAGAGTTGCACAGTCCAGTAGTAACCGCAGGTTATGAAATGTTCATATCTCTTTTGGCTTGAGAGCACCATTGGAGTCTGACTTCAGCATGCTTTAGAACATGTCTGTGGAAAGATGGATAAGTCGCTACCGGGAACTCTCCTCAGTAGACAAAGGGGTCAATGGAGAACATAATCCACTACTCACAGGGTGACTCTGCTCCTGTCCTAGAATGTTCCAGGCAGTTCCAGTTCATCGGGGGAAATACTCACCATGGCCTTGTTCTGTTTTAAGCATCAGTTTCTTGAAAGAGCCTGAGAATATATTTGTCAACATATGTGTTATTTCTCTCCCGGGTTTTTTTAAGTCCTTTTTAATGCAAGTAGAGTTTGTCTGGCTTTGGATTATGGATCTGTCATTTGTCTGGCACAAATCATTTTCTGTGTATGGTGTACACAGCTTATGGTACTGTATATAGACCAGCCTGAGTGGAATAAATACAAGATGTGAGCTCAAAGTGACATGTTCCAGATCTGACATGAGCACCATTGCTTTGAGAGCTCCAGGCACTGACAAACACTAGACACGCACCCACACTCCCAGAGGAGGAAGTGTAATGCTGTTTATGTTATGCAATATGTAAAATATTTATACCTCGGCTCCAACGCAAACTGACTATCATTTACATCAGGAAGCACCACTCACCATGAAGACAAGTGACGTTATCTGGGCTGCTCTTTGCAGGCAGAGGGGTGCTGAGCACAATAAATGATAGGTTTATGTATGGAATAAGATTCCACCAATGTCAGGGTTTTTGAAAAAAACTGCAGTTATGGGAAAGGTTTTTTAATGTGCTCACTTCTTTTAGAATTGTTAAATTACCAAGAAGGGCAAAATGCACACCTTTCTGACTATTGCCCTTATCTTTTCGAGTGGAAAAATCTTTTCTTTTGACAAACCATTCTTTTATGAATAACCTCTTCAATAGCATTTAGTTATCATTATTAATAAATTGTTACAGTAATAAATTATATTTTAAACATTTTATTAAATGCAGTTCTCATGTACTTAAAATAAATTGCAAAGCCGGCTTTTTTCCCCCATGGTATTTAATATATATAGCATGACACAATGTGCTTTTAATATATTTAATGTTATATACTTTAAAATCTAAGTGTGGTGTACTTTTATGGGACTTACTTTATATTCCTTTTTCTATATGGAAAATGTATTACTTTTTAATACGGGTTCATTGTGGAGTGCCATTAGGAAATAGCGCGGTTCTTAAAGTGGAAACTTTCCGATTTAAGTACATTAAGTGTGGGGGAGGGGAGACACTGCATTATGGTAACATCAAGCGTCTAATTGAAACTGACAGGAGCAAGGGCAGCCGTCTCACGTCCGCTGTAATGGCACTCGCATTTGCATTGACATCATAACAGGTCTAATGCAAGCACCCGAGACGCTTCCTCTGACAAAGAGAGACTTCTCCCTGACATCCCACCACTTTCACACTTTCTGTGGACATGCCGTCACTGTCACTCAGCATAAAGATAAAAATATTATGAAAAACATCTCCAGTTCGTGCTTATTAGGTACTTTCCACCGCTGAAATACAGTGGCCGTGTTCAAGGGCTCCTTATTTTTTTTTATAAAGCCTCAAAAATTCGGCATTGGACTCCCTGCAAAGGATGGATGCATGGCCCTAGTCTCCAGCCTTGAAATTGTTTTGTAAAGAGAAAAAGAAAGAAATTGAAAATTGATTTTTCAGAAAAACAAATATTTTTTGCATAGATCCTTAAGGCAACGGGAATTACAGTTCTTTTGAGGATGAGGTAAATCTTGCTGGTCAGTGAGTTTGTTGAGGTGAAATAGGGGATTGGATGAAAATAAGTCTGGAGTTGCCAAAACAATCCACGCAACAAGGGGCATCTCTGGATCTCATGCTTATGATTATTAATACAAACCAAATATTAACGAGTCCCCAAGAAAATATCAAATCATCTAGGGAGTCTTTTCTTGGTTCCTGTTTGGAACGTCAGCTTTTGCTCTTTAGCCTAAGATGGATGTTGGGCTTCAGGTACAGTAGGAGAGTGTCAAAACCTTAACAGCTTCCCTTAGAACGCTGCCTAGCAACCAGGGCTTCTGCCGGGGAGCGCCCCCTGCTGGCCAGGCGTACTCCTGGGCTGGATTGGCCTTTGCTTCCTGGCTTTGGCTGGGTCCTGTTGGCAACTGACTGAATCAGACTTTCCCATCAACAGCAGGAAACAGGCCTGAGCTAACTTCTGTCTCTTTCCAGGCGTCGTCACATCTCAGCTCAGAGACTCTCTCTCCTCTCCCAGCTTCCTCATCATGAGTACGTCAAGGATGACGGGGACAGGATCCTGTAAGCTTTTGTAGTATTGACACGTTAACATGTTACAGCCATGAAGGGGAGGTAGATTTTCTCATTCATTACTCAGCATCCATCTCATACATTTACTGAGTACACGGTCTGTGTCCTGGCTATGGTAGGCAGGATTCATCAGACAAAGAGAAAGAAAGGTATGCCCTCTGAGATGGAGAAGTCAGTCCACCAGCAAGCAACCAAACTGTAAATGCATGATCTCATATGCTCTCTCTCTCTCTCTCTTTTGCGCCACCACCACCAGGCCTCATACGCTCTCGATGCCTTTAAATACAGTTAGGAAGGAGCGGCACTCAGCTCAAGAAGGCCAGCTTGACACTCCCAGCAAAGGGTGGTGGTTGAACACCATGGTTCTGACGTTGGTTCCTGAGAAAGGCTGCACATGCAGACGGGGTGGGGGGTGGGAGGGGGGGTTGGGGGTGGGGGGCACAACAGAAGAATGGCTGGGTGCTCTGCAGTCAGAGGCAGCCTAACCCGGATGCCAGGACTCAGCAGGACTTCACCATCCGGCTCAGATGCAAAAGTTACCCTTAAACTTGAGGCTGGAGAGAAGGCTCAGTAGTTAAGAGCACTGGCTGTTTTTCCAGAAGACCTAGGTTCGATTCTCAACAGCCACAGGGAGGCTCACAACTTCAGTCACAGGGATACAGCTTCATTGAGCACTGCATTCACAATACAGGCAGGCAAAATCATCCATACACATAAAACGCAAATCAATGGGAATGATTTTTTTATTTTACCTTAAGCTTTAAAAATAGCAACTTTATGCATTTTAAAAGTTATTTATTTTTAGTCCTCACACACCATTTGTAAACACTTGGTCTGTGTCTCAAATAAATGATAATAGAAGTAAACTCATTTTTTTTTTCATTGTCTCACTCAGTGAACATGTATAGGGTGCAAAATATATTTCAATATCTAGTTAGGCACTAGAAAGTAAAGCAAAGAAAAGCCAGAGCCTTCCTTCAGTCAGACAAGTCAGTACAAAGAATGCCGTAAGAAGCAGAAATACTCACTCGGGTGTTTGAAGTATACATGTTTCAATTTAATGGGAAATGCTAAAAATCTACTGAATAAAATATATAATACAGAGAATTATGTCTTTTCTCCAATCTATATATAGACAAGCACACTAATGTGGTACAAAATGGCTCTGGGGGGAAAAGAGTGTCCCGGCTGTTAGGAATTCCTGGGGATATTTTAGATTCCCAGGAAATGATGTGTGGCATCATCCATGCCATGACCAACTAAGTCTCAATGGCGAGCTGGTAGGATGTGAACGGTGGACAAGGAATCAACTGACAGTCAGTGTGAGGGACGCCTAAGAGGTCAGGCCACCAGAAAAGGAGTTGACTCCTCACAGCCCAAGACCGTGCCTTTCGGATCCCCTGAGAAGATGACTGCTCCAGGGAGCCTGATAGACAGAGTCTAAACGTTCCCGACCACTGGGCACAGCACGACGTCTGCCAGACCATTGTGACTGCCGCTGTCCTCCCCTTCACCTTCGCCAGCTTGCTGCCATCCCCACTTAGTATTTATTCACGTAAGCCCGCTCCTGGAGTCTCTGCACTGTCGCTCAGCCCGTGGGTTCTGAGAAGCAGAAGGTGGATGCTGTGTGCTTCTGGAGGACTGCCTGGGATACTGTGCTCTGCAGCAGGTGCACTCGGGCTGCCCTGGCTCCTCACAGCATCTTCCGGAATTGTTAGCAACACAGAAGTGTTCATAAATGAGGCGGGATTGTTCTACAAACAGGAAAGATGACAGCGTGTGTGTAGGAAGACAGTGAGTCACGGGTACCTGAGTGAACATGACAAGCAAGTGACCTTCCCAAGGGAAGGGGAATTGTCTTACAACAGGGGAACACAAAGCTGGTTTTCAAACCGACCAGATTGGCAGGAAACATGTTCAAAAGCAGGGGCGGGTTAGGGTGGGAATGTGAAAATAATCTGCAATATCCCCACGTGGCCCAAAATTCCGCATATCAATTTTTAAATTAAAGGTACCCAGACTAGAAACTGACTTACAGTGCCTCTATCTGCCAAGGAAACTGATTTTTCCCCACAGTTTATTCAGCTTTTACATGTAGAAATAAACTTCCTACAGTCAATACAACGCCAACCTATCCAATATCTCAAGTATTACCTCGACAACTGCTCAACCGTTTACCCACATGGGGTCACCTCTCTCTCCTGCCCTGCCCTCACTCAGCAAACACTTCACCTCCTACTTGTTAATCATCATATCAGATGATGTGTACAGAATAAATAAGTCATGGTCCACCAGGACACTCAGATCCACTGGACAGTGAGATGTAAATAATTAAGAAAGCCAGGAATGGGGCTGTAGAGATGGCTCAGTGGTTAGGAGCACTGGCTGCTCTTCCAGAACTTCTGAGTTCAATTCCCAGCATCCACATGGCAGATGACAACTGTCTGTAACTCCGGCTCCAGAGGATCTGACACCTTCACATCAAGAAACACAAAATAAATTAAAAAAAAAGAAAGCTGGGGGTGCCTGCGGTGAGGACGTGGATCTTTACAGGGTGCCTGGGAAGTGAGCTAGATCCTTCAGGGAGAACACGATGGCTGGCCAGGCCTCGCAAAAGGAGAGAAGACCGTGTTTGCAATGGCTTCGTGGCTTCAACAAGCCTCGTTTGTCAGGCAGAGTTCAACAAGAGAAGCAGACCCACCGGAGACAGGCATACACATGTGCATTCGTACACAAGCAAACATACACATGCTTACACATGTGTATGCTCACACATATACATATACTCACTCTTATACATACACATGCACTGATGCCCACATATGTACATAAACTTTTATACATGCATATATATACATCAACACCTAACAAGTACATGGACATTAATACATGTCAATACATACATATAGAAACAGTACATACACATGTACACACAAATATGCACACACTCAAACATGCACATATACATGTATACTTAATGTAAATCTATGTATAAAATTACATGGACTTGCATACATATATATACAGTAGACAGAAATGTGTGTGTGCCTATGTTCACATATAGGAATGCACACATGTAATCATATATACGTAGTTATACATGCACAATATACATGTAGACATATACACACACATATATGTGCATGTACATGAGTGAGCACATGTACATACATATGTGATTATTTCTGTGAGTATATATGTGTGTATTTTTAAGGCAGTGATACAGGAACCTGAACTCATGAAATCTTGGAGGCTAATGACATTGGGAAGAGCCTGTGGCCTGTCATGTTAGTGTCTGTGCTAGAACCTCATTTCATAAAAAAGTTGGTAGGCAGGTTTAAAAAAGGATGTAGAGAGAGGACGCAAAGACCCAGGCATGAGCTACAGGCCATGAAGACACGCTGTCACTGTGTTTGTTCAGAGCTAGATGTATGTGTACCTCTTGACGTGCATGCGCACACACAAGGACACATACATCCACATGAGCCCAGAGGGGACTGGGAAGATGAAGCAGCTGCTGGGCAACCGGCCCTCAGCTCCAGCAGGGGAGCCCTCTTTGAGCAGCACTGTGGAAGCTGCCCCTTAGCTAACTTCCTCAAGGGCTGCCATCCATACTGAAGGCCGTTTCCAGGAAGTAGCTGAGCCTGTGCGGTGGACACATCTCAACGCTGCTGCTGTGGACACAAAATTCACTTGGGTAAATGAGCTGGTAGCTGGTCCTGGGACAGCTGGGTTGGACAGCACAGGAGGAACCTATAAGCAGGTTTGTGCTTCTGGAGAATCCTGGGAACACTGGGCACCTTGGGCACCAAGGGACATAATGGGTCACTGTGTGAGCAGGCAGAGGAGAGACAGGAAGGCGGAGGTGCCAGCAAGGAGAAGCCTAGAAGACCAAGGCTACAATCAAGTGAGAAATTCCAAGGGTTGGGTGAAGGTTACTGTGTGTAGGTTCTTGTGTCCTCACACTACCAGTGACCCTGAGTCTTGCCAACAATCAAGAGAGAATCAGACTGGCCGCGAGTACCCAGCTGATGGCCTGGTGAAAACCACTTATGCTCCATCTGCCTCTGTTCCTCATGGTTTAAAATAGGGAAAACTATAAGGTCACAGAATATTTCAAAGGAGGGGGCCCTGCACCGTGTCTAGAAAATGCCTTCATCCAACAATCCCCACCCCTGCCTCAGCAGAGTCAGCGCCGAGCTTCTCCATCTCATGTCTTCCTTTGCTGTTTCTTCCCTACAAGCCTGAGCACTCAACCCTTTGCCCCAGGCTAGACCCAGACAACAGAGAATTGCCTTGCTGATACAGAGGGCAAGCCAACATGAGAAGAACCAAGTCAGTGGTAGAAAGATTGACTGTATCCAATATTACGCTACCACGCTGCCATAGCTGAGACCCAGCGGGATCCTAAAACGACGTCTGGATCACAGATGGATTTTGACTCACTGTGCTTGCATTTATTCTCATTGTGAATGGGTGTTGAGCTGTGTTTTATCATCTATTAAAAATCATCTTTAATGAGTCCTAATTCCCTGGGCATGTCAAAGGACACAAGTCACTAAGATTGCCAACAAACAAACAAGCAAAAAGCAAATTTGGGAAGCATAAGTTATTAAAACGAAACCATCCCTGGGAACTCGGCTGCTGTGGCTGCTCTGTAGCTTACGATGTATGTGTGTTGGGGGCGAAGGCGGGAGGCAGCTGAAAAGCTGTATGGCTTTCTATCCACTGAATACCTTGTGAGGCTGACTATAACAGACATGGGTGTTCGGGGAGGGCCAGTGCAGAAACACTGAGCTGTGTGAGTCTTTTCTCTCCATCTGATGCTGTGGTGAGTAAGGCAGTGTCCTAGCAAGCAGGGCAGCAGGTATCAGGCAGAGCATCAGTGGGACACAACACAGAGCACCCAGACAGTCCCAGTTTGCCTTGCTGTGGCTGTGATAAAACACTGACCAAAAAAAAAAAAAAGTGGAGGAAGGAATGGGTTTGTTTGCCTTACTATGGTGGTATTTTATTTGTACTGAAATGTGATTTTATCTGTATGTTAATAAATAAAATTGCCTGGGGGTCAGAACTAATAGCAGAAGACAGGTGATGGTGGCACATGCCTTTAATCCAGATCACATGACAGACAGATCTCTGTGTGTTCAAGGATACAGCCAGCATGGAGACACACACCTTTAATCTCAATACCAACCATAGAGACCTGGAGGTCTCTATAGACAGGCAGTGACAAGGAGGTCATGTGGTTGGGCTTACAACCAATGAGAAGGCAGAACAGAAAGTCAATAAAAAGACAGACACACAGGAAGTAGGCCTCTTTCTGAGGGGAAGGATGGCAGTGGCAGTGAGGGATAAGAAAGGGTTTTAGTCTCAGCTCTTAGCTACTGCTCTGACCTCTTGGGATTTTAACTCTGCATTTGGCTCTGTGTTTCTTATTTAATAAGACAGTTACATCTACACCTTACCTGTCCCAGTCACAGCCCATCATTGACGGGAGTCAGGGCAGACGGTCAAGCAGGACTGGGACAGGGCCAGGGAGGAAAGCTGCTTACACGCTGGCTTCCTGCAGGGCTGGCCCAGTGGCTTCTCTCATACAGCCCAGGCCCACCTGTCTAAAGATGGCACCATCCACAGTAGTGTGGGTCCTCCGTCATCAATCAGCAATTAAGGAAAATCCCCCATAGACACGCCCACAGGCAACGACCTTTATGGAGGCAATTCCTCAGTTGAAGTTCTCTATTTCCAGGTAGCTCTAGTGTGTATCATGCTGTCAGAAACCACACATACCTTCTTGAATTTGCTTCTACTTCTTCCTCATAAGTATACTTCACAGTAGAATGGATTCTAGTGTTTAAAACAATGGCAGGAAACATAGAAAAAATGTCTAGCCTGCCTGCAAAGGCATGCTTGCCTCATCCCTGCTCACCAAGCAGCCTGCCTGCAAAAGCGTGCTTGCCTCATCCCAGCTCTTCTTCTTGCAATGCTCTTTTGAGTAATGGCTGATCCCTCCTAGACCTCAACTTTCCACTGGAAATGCACATGAGAGGCAAGCTCTTCCCAGGACTGCTGTGGCCCCGCCTTCCAGCAGGTGTAACAAGTGCTAGCCTGATGTCCTACCTCTCTCCCATGCAGGAGGTTTTGCCTCCAACAGTACCACTCACTGGAAAGGAGTTAAGCTGCCTGTGGTCACGGCCAAGAAATAGAGGATAAACCTGGGGTGGCCTGGAGTTTCTAAAGGGATCTGACATCAGAGAAGCTGCCTCCTTCACACTCTGTGCATGGTTTTCCATTTCCTATTATCTGACAGTTACCTTCACATCCTAAAATATTGGACAATGTCCAAGCGGAGTTTACTTGTAAATGATCCCATCCTTCCCTAACTGAAGCCACCGCTGTTCTTTTTCCCACTCTCTCTCTGCTTTCGCTCATCCCAGTCCTCGTTGTAGACATATCCTACGCTCTGAACACCTTTGGCATCTTTGAAAAGGTAAGCCAAAGGTTTAGAGGGTCCTGGAAAGTTTTTAAACCATAAGACACATTCTCCCACAGCCTTGGCTGGTGAAGACGCCATTCCCGAGAATACAGTGTTTTCTCTCAGCTCGTGGTAAGACAGACAGCCTCCCATGGCAATGTCTCAGTCCAAGTCCTCCACCAGCTGGTGGGGTCCTCTGCTCTCTGGTCCTCGAGAATGGCTATTTCCAGGACAATCATAAGAAGGGGAGCTCCCACGGGCTGATCTTCAGAACTCAAGGAGGACACAGTGCTTGGAAGTCAAAGGGTGTAAGAGAAAATGGCTGTGTGAGTGCAGAAGGAGGCGACATTTGACAGGCAAGAAGGAGATACATGGCAAGAGGCTGAAGAGTGTCCTCCAAAATCCGCTCCCCCTGCTACCTGGGAATGTGGGTTGATTTGAAAATCCGATCTTGCAAATGTCATTAAACTGAAGTGAAATCACACAGCTCTGACCAGGGTCCTCAGGGAAGAAACAGAAGGTGGACTGCAATTGAACAAGAAGCAAAGACACCACACTGCAGTTTTCAACAACATCGCTCAAAGCTGAACTTGGTTACTTACAAAAATCAAGGATTTTCACAGGATCAGCATTAATTCTGTTTCTAGACATTTCTAATTTGTGGAATATATTTTTACTTTATCGATGAGGTATATTTTAAGATAATAATGTGCTGTATTTTTCTCTTACACTATCTATTTGGAGAAAATATTATGGAGCAGATGAAGAACTTGATATGAAAAGAAAAATGCTCCCTTATAAATCACCCAGGTCCTGGAAAATAAATCTTCACTCTTAACTTCTTCTCTATGTATAAGCCTTATCCCAGGGCTACACTTCCTCTAAAGCGATCTTGATAGGCAGGTAAGGAATGGGATAAAAAAGTTATTTTGATTCTTCTGTCTCCCTGATGATTCATGATTCTTTGTAAACTGAAATGTTGAGAGTCAAATAGATTGTATCAGAAAGAACAAAGTAGTTAAGGAAACAGAGGCGGTGGAAAGAGCTTGGAAAAGCAGTTCTGAGACACGGTTCGTAATGGGCACTGAGAAAGGGTGCTTCTCAGAAACGCTTCTTTCCTCGCACAAAAGAAATAAGAAAACCCACTTTCAGCAGCCTGAGTGGCAAGATATAATGTCCCATCATGACTATGAAGATTTCAGTGTAGTGCGGGAATGGCAGGACTGAAGAGAAGCGGGATTCTAGGTCAGGTGGGGTTTTTTTGTCTAAATAGAATGCAGTTAGAGAGTCATCCATCAATCTTTCCAAGAGGCTTTCAACGTCCACCAGTACAGGAGCCTCGCCCCCTTACTTTACCAGAAGAAAGACGAGGCCACACCAGAGGCAGCAAGCTCTGACTTCAGTTGGAGGAAATGCTTTACAAGGTCTGGCTTGACCTCGCTCCTCTCTTTAAGACAGGATTCCTTTGATGGCCTCTCTCCTTCCCAAAACATCTCTCAAGGTGTGTGTTGCTGACACCATGCACTTTTACTGACAGATCTTTCTGACTAACTCCAGGTGAGAGAAGCCTCTTGGAGCAATGCTCTTCTTCCAGAAGTTTCTCTCCCATGAGGCCCAGGCTGGGGAGAGCGTGATAGCCTTGGGTTTGGAAGACCACACCTGGCTGCCATTCAGCTTATCTCTTCAGGGCCAGACCAGAAAATGGTGGATCAGTAAGCTCTCAAATGCAGCCTTCCATCAGCCTCTGTTTACCTCTCTCTCCACTACTTCGGCCAGAATGCCAAAGAAACATCAAGAAAAGTAGTAGCCATCCTCTCCTACCTAATTTGGAGTTGGCTGATGGTTCGTCTTGCATCTGCATCTGCTAGCAAAACGTATCATCACTGAAACAGACGAGGCAGTTGGTACAGAAAGGAACTCATTTGTGAAGACCTTTTTTGACAGGATGCGTTGACAGACAGCCTTAGGACTGTGAGATTCGGGGGAGGGGGTAGAATAAATAATAACAAGCAGCTCCATTAAAATAATTTTTGTCAGTGTATAAGCAAAGGAAACCACGTGAAAAGCCATGGTGCTTTGAGAGTGGAATTCACAGGCCTACTAGCACTACATGGTCATTTTAGGGACCAACACTGATGTCATAAACATTCACGCACATTAGTAACAGATCACAATTGGAAGAGGATACCATGCCAGGAGGCAGATTCCAATCTCAGCCTTGCACAGCTGACGCTATGGCTTTGTAATCTCTGTGTGTACATGTGTGTGCATGAATGTCTGTGGGTGTGTATGCATAAATGTGCGCACACTGTGGAGGTCAGAGGCCAATGCCCTCTCAGTCACTTTCCACCTTGCTTTTGAGACCGGGTCTCTAACTGTCTTGGAGCCCGGTGACTGTGCTAGACTGGCTGGACAGTAAGCCCAACAGATCATGCTGTCTGTGCCTCCCAGCGCTGGCCGGGGTTGCAGGCACACAGGGCTGCGCCCCACTTTTCACATGGGTGCTGGAGATCCAAACTTAAGTCTTCATGCCCACTGACCTACCTCCCCATCCATCACTATGTGAGTATGAAGAACACCATGGGCTTCTTTACACTTGAGAGGCTGATCATGAAATTAAGACTGAATTAGATTTTTTCTGAGCTAGAAGAAAACCCAGTGAGCTCCTGCTGACGAGTACTGAATAGTCCCCAGAAGGTGCCATTTTCAGGCAGGTGTGGTGGCTCCTGCTTGTCATCATCATGGGACTAGGGAAGCTGAGGCAGGAGGATTATAATGAGTTTAAAGACAGCATGAGGTGGGTGGTGGTGGCACACACCTTTAATCCCAGCACTCAGGAGGCAGAGCCAGACGGATCTCTGTGAGTTCGAGGCCAGCCTGGGCTACCAAGTGAGTTCCAGGAAAGGTGCAAAGCTACACAGAGAAACCCTGTCTCGAAAAAAAAAACAAAACCAAAACCAAAAAAAAAAAAAAAAAAAAAAGACAGCATGAGCTACTGAGTGAGTCTGTATCCAAAAAGGAAGTGATAATCTCTTTTTCAGAAGCAAGGCCAGAGTCAAGGTCTGGAGATAGAGCCTAGTGGCAGAGAGAGCTCCACTAATATGTACCAGGCCCTTGGTTCATCTCCCCAATACTTAGAGAGAGAGAGAGAGAGAGAGAGAGAGAGAGAGACAGAGACAGAGACAGAGACAGAGAGAGAGAGAGAGAGAGACAGAGAGAGAGAGAGAGAGAGAGAGACTTGCCAGGCATGGCAGGATATACCTGTGTTCCCAGCACTCAGGAGGCAGAAAGATCAATGGAAGTCTGAGGCCAGCCTGGTCTACACACAGAGAGAGCTGAATTTCAGGACAGCCAAAACTACATAGTGAGACTGTCTAAAAAGCAAGCCAACAACAAACTCAAGAACAACGGGTATTGTCTCCTGTAACAGCAGACTAAACAGTGTGTGTAGCATCTGCCTCTCAAAGGATGGACTTTGAAGGGGCATTGCCTGATGCTGTTTGTTCCGATTTAATGGTGTTGCATAAAGGAAAAACATAAAGTATGCATGCTATTTGTTGCCTTCCCAAAATAAAGTTAAAAAAAATAATTCATGATTCTCATTAACAAGTTCAAACACATCTTATTGCATGAACTTATCTTACTATGCTATATCATCGAAGGAATAAGAAAATATTGCCAATTTACTGCAATAAGGTAATTACTGTAATAAGATAAATGTTAACTTTTTAATGAAAACCACTGCATTTGAGTAATTACCCTTCTGAGGACTGCTCCATATATGATTTCTTCACAATTATTAAGATTAATTCACTTTTTTTTAAGTAGGAAGAGACCAAAATACCAAGCCAAATGATCATCTTTATAAGCACATTTTCAAATGTCCTAGAACTTCAAAGGAGAGAGACAGAAATGGATTGAAGTCTTGTTTCCAAATCCAGCCTATTAAGTCCCTAGCCGTCAGGCTCCGAGATCCAGCGGAACACCAACAAAAGCTCTGTAAATTAGATGGGATTAAAAATAGGCGTTGTCCACTGACCATCAGCTACCCCACAGCCCAAAGTGAAGACTTAATTAGAACCTTCCTTGTTCACGGATTCAGTAGCTTTCTATAAATAACTTGCCGCATGTAGATGTGACAGCGCCATACCTTCGGCATTCCTGTGGCTCCCCGAACGCCTCCAGAATGCTATTTCCAGGGGACACAGCTACACACTAGCTATTGTTAGAGGGCGTCCGCCTAAGGAAACAGCAAACCCAGCGAAGTCAAGTGTTCTTCCCATGGTTCATGTTCCTGTATGATTTTATTTTGGGATTTTCTGTGTCTGACATCCCATCTTCGGGTGCCTTGACAGAGCTACCTTATCTAGTTGGGCCTCCTTCCTGGCTTCCAGGTGTCACTCCAAAGCCAGGAGAGAATCTCAGCACTGATTCTTAGCTCAGGCAAGGATTCTGAGGAGCACTGTGGTGCTCCGTGGGAGTAAACGCCCTTGGATTTGCTGTGGTTTAAGGGACTCTGGAAAGCACAGCACCTAAGAGCAACACTCCCAGAAGAGGCTCTGGCCCCTTGACCTCTCTTCAGTGCTAGAGTGACTCAGGAAGCTAGAGGAGAACAGGACGTGTGGGCCTCGTCGGTGTCTCTGTCTCTCAGCTCTCAGATTTCCTGTGGTTGTACCTTTCAAAGTGTCCCTGTGTTTAAAAAGGGCAGGAAGAGGAACCTATCGCTCGCTGGTAGGGTCTATTTCAGGTGTCATTTTTGTCTTGGAATAAAGCAATCCAGTCAGCTCATATTTGGCCTCGCTCAGATAGAAGCCGGGCTTACAGAGAGCCCTGTTCAGACTTCAGCTAAGTTCTACTTTTTCAGATTGTGACACAGCTTGTCATCTACATAGTACACACCCAAGAACTACACAATAGAGTTAAAAAAATCATCCAAAAATGCGTTTTTAACTAAGTTTAGGATTTTATGTGAAACACCAGTGGTGTGTGGACCATAGGTTGGGCACTCAGGTGTGGGAAGAGTCTGGGAAGCCTACAGAGGTGGACACTCAGGGTCGTTCCTGGAGTGCAATGAAGGGGAATGGATACAATGAGGTGAAAGACACTGGATCTAGGTGTCCCACTGCACATTAGAACAAAGGAGTGGGCCTTGCTGTGCCTCAGTTTCCTTAGGAATCACATGAAGAAAATGATGTTCACTTTCAAGGGTTCTACGAACAGTGCCTTACCCATTATTATTATTATTATTATTATTATTATTATTATTATTATTATTATTTTATCATTATTATTATTATTCATGTGAAGTCAAAATCCAGGATTGATAGCACATGTGGCAGTTGGTAGGCTAAAAATATCTTCAGATGGTCTCAAACCCCTTTTAAATCAAACATGGCGGAAGTACCACTGAAAAGGTTGGTGGCACAGGTGATCTGGAGATGGCCCTGACCTTGCTCACTGAGGGCTTCTCTCCAACTGGCTGAAGAAAACAAGGGCAAGAAGGAGCTGCCATGCACCACCAACTTTGAAGATGGAGGACATCTACAGTCACATCAGTCTGAGCATACCCAGTTGCTTCCAAAGACAGAAGATACAGAAGAATAAAGAATGCCAGTGGTCCCCAAGAGCAGGGAGTAGCCAAGAGAATTCAGTAGAAATGACATTGAGTGACATCTGAGCCTCAACCTTAAGACATCCAGAAGCTTCTGCTTCCAGAAAGCCTCTCTCAGGATGTCTGGAAGCTACACAGACCACCCTTGGGAAGCCACCATGTAGCCTTGCCTGCCCATCCAGCCAGGACACCCCCCCCCGCCCCCCGCATTTGCCCAAATCCCAGGAATGCCAGGTCAAGTGTCCAAGGACATGTGAAGAGTGCTAATCCACAGCCATGCTGGGTTTTTATAGGGGTGACTTATCACTTGTCAATACTGACACACAAAGTTGAAGTCTTGTGTCAAAGCACATGAAACCCTAGACAATTCTGACCACAGAATTCTAGATTAACTGTAGGAAATCGCCTTGGTGACCTTAAAAGACTTTATTCTTTTTCATTTTTCTAAGAATCCCATTTGCTAAATCTAATTATTTCAGCATTGATTTTAGAAATAATAAGTGGTAATTTTTTCCATCAAATGGTCAAAACCCAATTTCATTTATCACTGGGAGACAAGGAAGAGTATCTTCTCTCGCCCAACTCTATTTTGCTCATTTTCTGAGGAGTTGAACAGCATTACATGCAAAGTACCTATTGGGAAATAATTCTGTGCGTGATGTCAGAGTCTGTTAGACCTCACATGCTCAAACAGGTCACACAGGTCAATTATTGGTCATTTCTGAGAACTCTCCCCTCATGTGCTGCTGGAAATGCCACCAGAGATTTACTGTTGTCCTATCGAGCCAATAACCTGAGGTGGAGGAGCTCTGTCTTTCAGAAGGGACATTAGAGTCAAGCCATGGGCACTGGGGGAGGGTGGTGAACCAGCTCGTGGCATTTCTGAGTGATCCTAATGTCCTGGATAAATTCCAATCACACTAATGGCCTCGCTCATGCCTTTGTTAGAAGCAATTAAGGAAGCTCCCATTTTCTCCTGTTTCCTTTTCTTCTAGGTAGCCTCATCAGGGTCTAGGCAGCTGATGTCTATGTTGTTGCCCAGTAACTGGCAGCTGCCTAGAACCCAGGTCTACAAATTGCACTGCACAGAGACACACAACAAGACACATAACTCTCTGAAGACCAAGAAGAGCAATATGAACATCATCCTAGTGTTTACACAGCTCAAGAAAAACACAATTAGACAATTTTGGTCATGAAATGGAAAACATAGCAACAGCCAGGGAGTAAAATGTTGTTGGCCAACAACTAATGAAAAGAAATATAATTTTTTTAAAAAAATTTAGTGACTCATTGGTAATTTCATACATGCATGTGATATATTTTGATCACGTTCAACCTCATTGTCCTCTCTCATTCAGCTTTTCCTGGCTCTGAAGGCCCTTCTTCACTCCAACATCTCCCCCCCCCCCCATTCTCCTATCTTTGCTTTGAACCACCGGCTTTAATTCATGTTGCCTGAGCACAGGTGTAGGGTTGTTCACTGGAGCAAGAACAGCTTACAAAACGTAATTGTTTTTAAGCAGCATAATCTTCATACAGTTTTTCTTCAAAACTGATGCTTTCCATTGTTGAACTAGTCACCTACATTCTCCTGCAGAACCGTTCTCAGCTTGGAGGCTGTCCATCTGTGTCTAGCTGTGTTCCTCGGGTTGTAGTATCCCCTACCTGTAGTGGGCCTTGGCTCTGCCTGTGCCCAGGTAAGAAACAGGCTTCCTCTCATGTCTGATTGGATGAAGGAGTCACCAGGATCCCAGGCATGGTGTCCAGTATGATTGGGAGGCAGAGTTGGACCCTGAGGGGAAACACATGCTAATGAAGCCAAGGAATATCTGGACAGCAAACACAGGGATGGTTTTGGGAGGTGATCAGTATGTGTGTCTGTGGACTGAGGGGAAGGTCTATCCTTTGTGTGAGGGGGCTCCATCCTAACACCCAACAAGAAGACAGAGAATAGCCAAATTTATTTCTCTGCTTCTAAACTTAGAACATGCATTAGTCATTTCCCTCATTACTATGACAAGACACAGGACAAAATGTAAAGGGAGGGAGTGTTTTAGAATTTACTTGGGCTCACAGTATCAAAACGTTCAGTCTATAGACTTGGCTCTGCTTATTTGGGGCCCATAGGAAGAAGACAGCATCTTGCGGTGACAGGAGCCTGGAGGAAGCTACTAACCTCACAGTAGACAGGAAGGAAAGAGGAAGAAAGCCAGGAGCCTAGGACAAGGTACAGCCACCAGAGACCTCCTCCTTCCATCCAGCCCTACTTTCCACAATGTCACCATCTACTTCATAAGAATCTGTTCAGATTCAGATCCCTCCATGGATTAAATCCCTGATTGGGTCAGAGCCCTGGTGACCTCATCACCTTAGAAATGCTAGCAGGACACACACAGATGTGGACTTTACTAATCTTGTAGGAGTGTCTCAGTTTAATCAAGGGAGTACAATGGAGAACCTTTACATGTGTGCTTCTACCTTTGTCCTTGATCATCAAAAACTCCATGTCTTGTGAGATTTCAACACCAGGACTGGAACCACCCTCTCTCAACTTGCTCCCTGAGCTCTTAGACTGAAAGGTATGCTGTTGGCTTCCTGCTTCTGAAGTCTTCAACTTCTCTAGGTCTCCAGCTTGTGGGTAACCTGTCATAGGCCTTCTCAGCATCCATATAAGTTCCCTGATGACACACCCTCTATGATCTATCACCTGCCTATCCATTATCCATCCATCTATCATTCATCCATCTATCCCTGATCTATCAATCTGCCATCTATCTATATAATATTTATCATCTATCTAATCTATCTATCTATCTATCTATCTATCTATCTATCTATCTATCTATCATCTATCTGGCTAGTCTACCTATCATCCCACATCAGTCGTTCTATTGATTCACTTTTCTATTTGTCTTATCTCTCTATCATCCATTTTCACCCTTCTAATATATCTACTTATTTATCATTTATTACCAATTTAACCTATCAATCCATCTATTCCTCTCTATATGTGTATTAGTTACTCTGTTGTAATAACACACCATGACTAAGGCCACCTATAGAAGGAAGGGTTTATATGAGCACACAGTTCCGGAGAGATGAGTCTATTACCACCACCACAGGGAAGCATGGCAGCAGGCAGGCATGAGGAACAGAGCAGTAAACAGAACTCACATCTTAAGCAGGAAGCGTAAGGGAAACTCAGAATGGCTTTTAAAGTCTCAAAGCCCACCTCAAGTGACATACTTCCTCCAACAAAGCCCCACCTCCTAACCCTCCTTAAATAGCACTGTTACCTGGGGACCAGCTAAGCAAATGCCAAAGCCTCTAGCAGACATTCTAATTCAAGCCACTACCTATCATCCACTCATCTATCCATCTGTCTGCCTGACTATCAATCTACCGATCGATCAATCAATCATCTATATATCATCTATCTATCACTGTCTCACTGATTCTGTATTTCCGGAGAACTCTGACAAACATACACCCCTTCCGTATCTGGGTTGTCATGGATGCATGCTGCTTCCTTCCAGTAAGACTTGTAGGGTACAGTGACAGAGAAAGGATGCTGCCTTCCTCCAGGAGTGGGTGGTAACCACACTCTGTCCTGGTGATAAAGCAGCTGACGTCCCATGCAGAGTGTGGCCCGGTCAGTGGGGACTGATCTCAGCCTCCTTTGCTTTCAGTATTCACCATCCCCTTTACGAGCTCTCCCATTCTTCAGTGGCTCTGCCACGTTCATCCCGAGTCTTGACAGTTTGGTCACCTTTCAATGGTTGAGAAGAAAAAGACTTTTAAAAATTAACAGTATGCAAGCAACTTTCAAGTTTTATTTTTCTGGGTTTGACAGATGGCTAAGAGATTAAATGCGCTTGCTGATCTTGCAGAGGACCTCAGTTCCATTCCCAGCACCCACATGAGGGCTCACAAGCATCTGTAATTGCAGATCCATGGGAGCTGATGCCTTCTGACCTCCATGGGCACCAGGCACTCATGCACTGCACATGCATACACACATGCAAGTGAATACTCAAGTAATGAAAATAAATACATCTTTGAAAATTATTTGTCATTAGAAAAGATCACTGGAAATTTGTATTTTATAAATTGATATTTCTGCCTACTTGCAATTAATTGAAGTTACTTGATAGCTGTATCTAGACTTTACATTGTGCTTTGTTTAATCCCCTGTACCAAACTAACTTGATGGTTCAAACACAGGCTTTTCACGTTTCCATGTTTGAAGAGGGGATGCTTGGTCTGCGGAAATCACCATCCCATTCTTTTATTTCTTAAGATTTTTTTCAAAATTTATGTGTATGAATATGTGTATGGATGTGTGTATGGGTGCTTTAACTGCATGTAAGTGTATGTAACACATAGATACATTGACCACAGAGGCCAGTAGAGAGAGTCAAATCCTCTGAAACTGGAGTTCTAGGTGATCAATAGTTGCCATGTGAGCATGAGGAACTGAATCCGGGTCCTCTGTAAGAGCAACAAGTGCTGTTAGCCACTGTGCAGCCTCTCCAGATCCACCAAGCCAGTCTTACTGTAAGTATACAGGAAAGTTTTGTTTCTGTCAGTTCCAAAGGGAACTCTATTTCCCCAAATTCCAAAAGGCAGAAGGGACCAATGACTGTCCATGGTGCCTATTAGGATGTGGCCTCCGCTCCCTTATATCACAAGTACCTGTTACATGTTTCCAAGTCCATGTTGACATCCTGGCTCTGCTCATCTCCTCCTCTACTCTAAACGCCTGGAGCTCAAGGGTGTCCCCCTCCACACTCATTTTCCTGACACCTCACTATTTCAGCTACACTCACTGTTTCACTCTGGAGTTTTGCCTCCCTGTCTGTCTCCAGCAACCCCTGCTTTCCCATTCTCTCTCTCTCTCTCTCTCTCTCTCTCTCTCTCTCTCTCTCTCTCTCTCTCTCTCTCTCTCTCTCTCTCTCTCTCTCCCCCTCTCTCTCTCTGCCCCTGCTTTTCTCATGGCCAGATCCAGTCTGCTGGCCATATTAATTCACTTCTTTCTCTCTTTGCTCTGGACTTTTCCGGATGCTCCTGGCTGTTTTTTGGCTCATATTTACAATCAAAACCTTCTCCTTGACCATTCCATGGAGTGGTCATGTCATCAGTTTATACAGTTTCCAGCAATCCAGTTGTGCGCACTTTCCTTGTATTATCTGGACCCTGTTTGTGCAGTGTCCCAGTTCTTTGACTCGAGGAGTATGAACATGGTGGGCATTCATAGACTGCTGTATCTCCCTCCAGAGCCAAGATATTTCAAAGCAAGTCTTTGCAAAGGGGAGCGGATGACTAGGATAGTTTATGCCATGCAGTCACTTAACGTAAACTATTTTCCATCAGTTTGATGGGTTTTAAAACATTATCATGCTGTGGTGTGATAACCAAATGAACTCTAACTTCAGGGATGGATTGAAGCACCAGATGAGAAACCCAGATTTATACAGTGTCCCAGCCCAGACTGGTGACAACCAATGCTGCCACACCTGGGTTGGTGACAACAGAAATCTTACAGTTTCATTGTGTGTGCCCGAAAGCCAGAGGCCTTGAAAGTCAGGTTCCACAGGTCTTCATGTTCTGCAGCACCTGGGAGTGCACCAGGAGCGGCCGCGCTGGTGCCCGAAGGCAGTTGGCTACAGGTGGCTGGCTCCTGGGGCTTGCCTGAAGGAAGATGTTGGAAGTGGATGCAAATGAGAGCCGCTCTCTGGAGCAGAAAGGAACCTTCAGGGACCAGTCAGGCAGAGCTGCTGTGAGGACAGCACTTAGCCAGTCGGACCAGCTTGCTCGTGCAGATTTCAGTCACTTCCTGGAAACACTGGTGTCTGTTCCCAGCTGTGCACCACAACAGGAAGCAGACAAGACAACTGCTGGTACACCTGCTGGTTTACAGATGGGTTTAACTCTCCTTCTTAGATTTGAATTCCCCAGCTAAAGGATCAGCTTGCTTAAGAGATAGTCAACTGGTTGATACTGTTTCTTTTTTTTCTTTTTTGTTTTTTGTTTGTTTGTTTGGTTGGTTGGTTGGTTTTTGTTTTTCGAGACAGGGTTTCTCTGTGTAGTTTTGGTGCTTGTCCTGGATCTCTCTCTGTAGACCAGGCTGGCCTTGAACTCACAGAGATCCACGTGGCTCTGCCTCCCAAGTGCTGGGATTAAAGACATGCGCCACGGCCACCCAGCTGATACTTTTTCTTAATTGAAGTTTAATTTTACGGAAGAAGACTCATATCTCTCTCTCTCTCTCTCTCTTTCTCTCTCTCTCTCTCTCTCTCTCTCTTTCTCTCTCTCTCTCTCTCTCCCCCCCCCTCTCTCTGTGTCTCTGTTTCTGTGTGTGTGTGTGTGTGTGTGTGTGTGTGTGTGTGTGTACATCTTAACAAATGTCCAGTGCAGCACTCAGGAGACAGGAGGATTGATGCGATGTTGAAGCCATCTCAGGTTACATGGTGGGTTGGGGGCCAGACAGCGAGACCCTGACTTCAATGCAAGAATAAAGACAAGCAAACAAACAAACACAGAAGAGATATTATAGAGTATTTCCATGTCCTGCCCCCACTTGGTTAGTGACAACTCTTTCCAACCCAGCCTCCACCACCACCAAGTGGTTATCAGTCTTTCTAGATCATCCCACATGTGGGATGGCACAGTGTACGTGGCTGTGATCAACTTGCCGTCCTGCCCCCTCTCCGGTGTCGCTACCTCCTTCTTATCTCTGAGTCCTCCTCCTTTGTCCGACTGTCACAGCTGGTTCTGCTGTGCCCATGCACTCGTCCGAAGACGTCAGATGTTTCTAGTTTGGTGTGATAATGAACATTGCAGCTGTAAACATTTGAGTGTGGTTGTTTTGTGAGAACATGCATTTTCATTTCTCTTGGGTAAACACTCAGAGGAAGCCGTCATATCCTATGGTAAATGTATGTTTAATATTTGGGGAAAAAATGCAGCTTATTGTCCCACTGATGAGGACTAAGGATATATCACCTTCAGTGTAAAATGCAAAGAACTCTTTCTCTTAGGGAGTTCCTCTTTACGGAAATAGCACTGAACCACCAGCTCAGAACTGAATGATTTATTGGGTCCAAACTCTGAATTTTTCAGAATAAGGAACCCGAGGCTCTGAGATTGGGACACAGAAGTATGTGAATAGAACAACTGGTAAGGCTGGTGGAGGTCCTCCAGCTCTACTGCTCGGGGCTCCTGCCCCTGCTGCTACATGTGGAGTCTCCTGTGAATTGGAGAGCTTGGAGGAAAATCTATTTAAGGAAAGTGTGCCCTATATTTTAAGGAATAAGTATGGTGTAGGAAGGGTAGTATCCAGATAAATTATTTACATTAATCAAATTCATTGAGAAATGACTCAATTCTCCATTTCCTTTGGCCCAATTACATACATATTGAGACTTCTGTAGCCTAGTCCATCACTCCTCCTAGGGAACAGCTACTGTATTAATATAATCATTATTATATTCCTACCAATAAAATAAGAAGCACATGACTAACCAAGTTCTCCATACGAGACCCTACACTGAGCGGTCACATCTTTTGAACACATGTCCTTGACTTTGTTCTGGGTCCATTTGCTTGATTCAAGTTCCTCTCATTAGGCAAAGTCACACTTAGCACACAGAAATCCTCTAATACAGACCTGAGACTGAAATGTTCTTGAGGACAGCAAAATGATAATTTGTAGCTCCAGAATGTATTCGGTGTTGATTTCGCAGGGGGGGGGGGGAGGATGGGGTGCCGGGCACACAACAGAAGATATTCACAAAATAAAAGTAAGGTCTTCTGAAGTAATTTAAATCTTAATCCAATAATCCATTTCTGATTACCCACATTATGACAATTTATGGGGTGATCATTCCAACCACAGATATCCAAGTCGCGAGGGGTGGGGGGTGGGGTGGGGAGTGGGGGAGGGGTTGCGTAATTGCTTTAAAACTGGGTAAGAGCATCTCTTGTTCTGCCTAGGCTCAGGGACTCAGTATTTTTAAATAGTATTTAAAGCTGAACGTCTGGATGTGTTCAGGTATTGTGAGTACTTTCTACACATTGTGCTTGTTCTGTCTCCTGCCCTCCCATAGTGTTTCAGAGTGCCTCTGGCCGGGTTTCTCTTTCCTGGACCTGCCCACAGGCTGTGTGGTTTTGTGGTGGTGCTGTGGCTGCTGTGGCCCTCTGCTCACCCTACGATACAGAAGCCGAAAGCTATGGGTGTCTTCTGCGCTACCCGGAGCCACCCCTCACACCAGAATGAGGCCAGCCCTCCCCATCGACTCTTTCACCCTCATAGGCATTCCTGCTGCGGGCGGTCACTCTGTTGACCTCAGATGCTTTCCTGACATTCTGGAATACTCTATTCCAGCAGTCAGAAACCAAGGGTCGGAGTCCTTGCTTGCTCCCTGGTCCAGATGAAATAGGCTGGGTCCTCCACAAAAGCCTCCTGATGTCGTGAGGGATGAGAGAGAAGAAACAAGCTTGGCGTGCAAGCTGAGGTGACTGACAGCTGGTCCATTCCAGGCTTACTTCCTGAGCCAACTGCGTAGTTTTGTTTCAGGAGTCTTTGAAAAGGGTAAAAGAGCTTGCTCGGAGGTCATGCTGCTACCATGTCTCTCTTGAACTCAAATACCTATTTATTTGCCCTAGTTTGCATTTGTGGTTTATGAAACAAGACGTCCCGCCCACCTCCCTGTCCTCCACGGGTCCTGGGGTCTCCCCACCCACAGAAACGCGAACGGGGGCAGCTGCTTGAGCACAGTAGGGAGCAGCCAGCAGAGTGACGAGGCCCTGTCCCTCGGGGGATCCTGTGGATGCAGTCAGACAGTGCCCTTTCTCCTGACCTTTGCAGCCTCACGTTCTTCCCTGCAGGACTGGCATGCAGCGGAGATGAAGAAGCGCCAGGCGCTCTGCCAGCAGATATCCCCCCCTTCGTCACTGAAGGCTTTGGAAGTCGCTCGTGCACATGGCAGGCAACTTTGTCAGCTTTTGTTTGTTGTGCAGCCCGCGCCAGCTGGTGTGCTGCTACTGCCGCGTCTCCTGTCCTTCTGGGCTCTGGAATCTCGGCTCGCTCACGTGTTGCCACAAACAAAACACATCGCCCCCACGGAGAGCCCTCCCCGGTCTCAGTGGTTCTTCTTTTTAGAGATCTTTGGGGGACAGTTGGAGGATATAGCTTGCCATGGTGTTTGGACACTGGGCCTGCACTCTTGAGAAGGGGACACTGGACCTAAAATACTCCAGGGTTGGGTAGCCCTAACTCGTGTAGCGAGAGCCCTGTTTCTCCGCCCCCTCCCTGACTTTGATCTATATTTGCGGCGCGCCCCGACCAGCGGGGAAGCAAGACACGACTCCAAGATTCTTCCTCTATCACGGTTTTATTGAACGCTGCTCGGTTATGGCTTCTCGGGAGAGCTGGTACGGGAGGAGGGCCCCGGGCGCCGGGGCAAGCTGGCTTATATGCAAGTTCTGGGGGCGGAGCTTGGGCGGTAAGCTGATTGGTCAGTACTATATGGGGTGATACCACGTCAAGGTTGCATCAGCCTTCGGGCGGGAGAGCGACACGTTAGCATTCGGGATAAACAGGAAACCAGCGCCATCTTGTAATGGCGTTTGAGCCAGCGGACTGCTGCAGTTCCCCCTTTTTGTTTTTGGCAACCCAGAGCTAGGAGTCTCCTCATGATGAGCTTCCTGCTCGATGGGCGAGTGCTGAGTAGGAGGAACAATGATACTCTCTAAACGGGTGCAATGAGCAGAGCTCTCCGTGTGCAGGAGCAGTATCATAGGCTTCCTAATCGGGTGCAATGGGCAGAGCCCTCCGAGTGCAAGGACAGCCTACAGTTCCCTCAGCTGGGCCAACCAGATACTTGGGGAACCGCCAGCATCCAGGGCGGCCATAGCATAAGTGTACGCTCTGTACGATTGCGCTTTATCAACCTACAGAGGATCCAACCCAGTATGACTAGACCAATCAAGCCCACTGTTCCCATCGCCCACACCCCAGCCCATTCCTTCACATAAGATGCAGCTGTGACCAAAAAATCAGTAAATTCTCCCAAGGTGGTCAAATGAGCACGCGTCTGATTTAGGGCAGCAATAGAGGCGGTGAAATTCAATTGTAACATTTCAAATTCTCTCTCATAACCCAGGGGTACCCTGCCAGACTTTTGTTGTTATATGCCTGAAACAGGGATCCTAACTTATTCTTGGCTGGTTTAAAAGGTTTACTGTTTAAGCACTGTTTTTGAACTGGAAAATAAAATCAGTGCTATTATAGCTTGAAGTTTGATAGGTGGTAGGATAACAAACTTCATCCTCCAGCCTGCAGATGGTGGAATGAAATTGTGGAAAGAGAGTATCCGTTAAAAACACAGGAGCGGGCACAGGCCAGGCTCGAAGGAAAGCCCAGAATATGTCATCCTGAGTCCAGGCCAGATTCAGGGAGAGGCTGATCATCAGGAAGGTCAGCATGCCTCAGCTGAATGCCAAATGCCAAATGCCGTTTATTGAAAGAGGGAGGAAACCTTAAATACAGGCTTACAGTACAATGGGAGATCCCCGGAGGGCAGAAGTTTGCTACTGAATGTTCTACATTCTTGCATCTAAGCTGTTAACGCCCAATATGCAGGATACACAAACAAGGAACTTCCCTAAAGCATTCAGGAGGGTGGATACCGGCAGGGAATTAGAATAGGGAGGACATCTGGTCAAGGTCGGCAAGCAGGCAACGGCTTTACTCAATATGGGAGGAGACCAGGGCCCTACAGGTCCCCCCTTTTTTACTAAAAAATGAGCTTCTGACTTAGGTTGCATGGGACGTCAGCAGGTCACCTTACCCGTCATGGAGACACCTGCCCAGGCCCCGCAAGTGCTCTGTCTTAGGTTGGTGAGCGCCCCCCAAGCATTACCCGTCTCTGAATACTCATTATCATACAGGCTCAACCACGTGAGCTGTAGAGTAAACTGTTGCCAAAGATCTCAAAGTGGCGCTGGGCTTGCAATCTGTGCGACCCAGAAAAGACCAACAGTAGTCCTAACCCACCCATAGCCAGGAGGCTAAAGGCGATTGAGCCATTCCCTTCATAAATGAGCCTTACTGCAAATTGGAGTCCTTGTAAGGTGGTATCCCATACGCAAATGGAACTTGAGTTTAAATAGTTTTTACAACTTTCAAAGCCAATTTAAATGTATAAATGTAGAATTAAATTTATCATGCCCAATAAAATAAAAGATTAACTAACTGTGGTAGCTACTTTTGCTGCCAGGGTCTCCATTGTGCTAGCTGTAGAACCCAATTATGAAATAGCCATCCCAGAAATAGTAGCAGCAGTGAGCAGTGGCCACCACCGCTATAACAGCAACAATGGCAACAGCGATGTCAGAGTCTTCTGGAGCATGTGAGCATCATCTGTGTCTAACTGTCACGGTCCACTGGCATGGACGCAGCTCCAGGAACACGAACCACCAAGGCCCATTTTTCTTCATCCCAGCACTACTTAGGCTGGCAGGTCTGCAAAAGAACTAAGAACCATAAAGAAAACAAAAACAAAAACAGCAAACAAGGAGCAGAACTAATGGTCTCATAAATGGCTACATTCAGGCTCACAAATTTTAAGGTATCTTCAAAAGAGGCTAGATGAATTTCAGGAGGCCAATAGATGTTGCACAGAGCCATTCCTGAAAAGTAGGTACTACACCAGCTTGAAGAGGGTTGCAAAATGTGAAAAGGCTTAGCTGGCATGCTACTGTTAACAAATGAAGGTCATTGACCTTCGGGGTTATCCTTAATCTCCAAGGTGTGACAAATTCCCAACATTTTTGAAAAAAGGTTACCATACATTACCTTCTGAAGAATCCAACCACATGGCTATAGTTCCTAGGCTTACGTTAATGTTTGCCAAGGCTGGCTGCATTGGGCTCTCAATCCCCATTGGCATCAGAAGGGGAGAGTTTTTTATGAAGGCCCAATAGGTCTCTGCCATGTTGGGCTTCAGCAGCAGCCACAGGGCGCACACAGCGCTCAGGAACCCGAAGAGGAATTTCATTGTCCTGTGGAAAGACACAAACAGATCCCCGGGCCCACACCAACACCGGATCGG
The DNA here is from genome assembly GCF_949786415.1 of Peromyscus eremicus. Taxonomy (NCBI): domain Eukaryota; kingdom Metazoa; phylum Chordata; class Mammalia; order Rodentia; family Cricetidae; genus Peromyscus; species Peromyscus eremicus. The sequence continues at coordinate 70,761,118 of NC_081435.1, read as the reverse complement.
GTTCGAGACAGGGTTTCTCTGTGTAGCTTTGTGCCTTTCCTGGGACTCACTTGGTAGTCCAGGCTGGCCTTGAACTCACAGAGATCCGCCTGGCTCTGCCTCCCGAGTGCTGGGATTAAAGGCGTGCGCCACCACCGCCCGACTTTCCTATACTTTCAAAGCCTCCAGTTCTACATATAGGTGCC